>NW_004443937.1:43677667-43695871 GCF_000243295.1 Trichechus manatus latirostris | reverse complement strand
CAGTCAAGAAGCCAAATGATGTATTGCATTGGGAAGATCTGCTGCAAAAGACCTCTTTAAAGTGGTAAAAAGGAAAGATGTCACTTTGAGGACTAAGATACGCCTGATCCAAGCCATGGTGTTTTCGGTTGTGTCATATGCATGTCAAAGCTGGACAATAAATAAGGAAGACCAAGAAGAATTGATACATTTGAATTCTGGTGTTAGCTAAGTATATTGAATATACCATGGCCTGCCAGAAGAACCAACAAATCTGTCTTGGAAGAAGTACAGCCAGAATGTTCCTTAGAAGCAAGGATGGCGAGACATTGTCTCATGTACTTTCAACGTGTTACGAGGAGAGACCGTTACCTGGAGAAGGACATTATGCTTGGTAGAGCAGAGGGTCAGCAAAAAAGAGGAAGACCTTCAGTGAGATGGATTGACACAGGTGGCTGCAACAATGGGCTCAAACATAGCAATGATTGTGCAGATGGCACAAAACTGGGCAATGTTTCATCCTGTTGTGCATAGGGTCTCAGTGAGTCAGAACTGACTCGATGACACCCAACAACAACAACAACATTGTGAAGAGTATTGTTTTCCTGGTTTCCTTCTTGAAGTTTTCCTTGTTGCTGTAGAGGAATCCAACTGATATTTGTATATTTATCTTGTATCCTGCTACTCTGCTGAATACTTCTTTTAGTTCCAGTAGCTTTTTGTAGAATCTTTGGGATTTTCTATGTATAGGATCATACCATCCGAAAATAGGGATAATTTTACTTCTTCCTTACTAGTTTAAATGCCCTTTATTTCTTTTTCTTGCCTTACTTCTCTGGCTAGAACTTCCAGTACAATGTTGAGTAAGAGTGATGATAAAGGGCTTCCTTGTCTGGTTCACATTCTCAAGGGAAATGCTTTCAGTCTCTCTCCATTGAGAATAATATTGGCTGTTAGTTATATATAAATGCCCTTTATTATGTTGAGGAATTTCCCTTCTATTCCCATTTTATTGAGAGTTTTTTTCATGAATGGGGGATTGAACTTTATCAAATGCCTTTTCTGTGTTGATTGAGATAATCATGTGATTCTTTGTTTTATTTGTGTGGTGGATTATGTCAATTGATTTTCTAATGTTGAACCATCCTTGCCTACCTGGTATGAATCTCACTTAGTCATACTGTATTATTTTTTGATAGGCTGTTGAATTCCGTTGGCTACAATTTTGTTGAGAATTTTTGTGTCTGTGTTCATGAGGGATATTGGTCTGTAGTTTTCTTTTTTTGTGGAGTGTTTGCCTGGCTTTGGTATTAGGGTTATACTGGCTTCATAGAATGATTTCGGGAAGATTCCTTCCTTTTCAGTCCTCTGAAATAGTTTGAGTAGTATTGGTTTGAGCTCTTCTCTGAATATTTGGTAGAAATCTCCAGTGAAGCCATCCGGGCCAGGGCTTTTTTTGTTTGTTTGTTTGGAGATTTTTTTAATTACCTCTTCAATCTCTTTTTCTGTTATGGGTCTGTTCAAATTTTCTACCTCAGTTTGTGTTAGTTTAGGTAGGTAGCACGTTCCTAGAAATTTGTACATTTCCTCTAGGTTTTCAAATTTGTCAGAGTAAAATTTTTCATAGTATTCTGTTATGATCCTTTTTGTTTCAGTTGGTTATGTTGTAATGTCATCAATGTTATTTTTTATTGGGTTTATTTTCTTCTTCTCTTGCTTTTCTTTTATCAATTTGGCCAGTGGTTTGTAGATTTTATTGATCCTTTCAAAGAACAAACTTTGGGTCTTGTTGATACTTTCTGTTCTCTGTTTCATTTATTTCTGCTCTGATCTTTCTTATTTCCTTTCTTCTGGTGACTGGGGGCTCTTTTGCTGTTCTCTTTCTATCTGTTCAGGTAGTGGGGTTATTGTTTTTATTTTGATCCTTTCTTTTTCGGTTTGTGTATTTATTGGTATAAATTGACCTCTCAGCACTGCTTTTGCTGTGTCCCAAAGGTTTTGGCATGTTGTGTTTTCATTCTCATTTGATTCTAGGAATTTTTTTATTTCATTTTTGATTTCTTCTTTTACCCAGTGGTTTTTAAGCAAGGTGTTATTTGGTTTCCATGTATTTGATTTTTTTTCCTTGCTATTCCTGTTGTTGATTTCTACTTTTATAGCATTGTGATCAGGTAAAATGCTTTGTATTATTTCAATGTTTTGGATTTTATTGAGGCTTGCTTTTTGTCCTAAAATGTGGTCTCTTATGGAGAATGATCCATGTGTGTTGGAAAAGAATATATTCTTCGTTGTTGGGTGGAATGCTCTGTGTATGTTTATAAGGTCGGGTTTGTTGATCGTGGCATTTAGATCTTCTGTATCTTTGTTGAGTTTCTTTCTGGTTGTTCTGTCCTTCACCAAAAGTGGTATGTTGAAGTCTCCTACTATTATAATGGAACGGTCTATTTCTCTTTTCAATGCTATTAGAGTTGTTTGATGTAATTTGGAGCCTTGTCATTGGGTGCCTATATCTTTCTTATGGTTATGTGCTCTTGGTGGATTGACCCTCTAATTGTTATATAATGTGCTTCCTTATCTTCTGTGGTGGATTTTGCCTTAAAATCTATTTTATCAGAGATTAATATAACCACTCCTGCTCTTTTTTGGGTTATTGTTTGCTTGATCTGTTTTTCCATCCTTTGAGTTTTAGTTGATTTATGTCTTTGTATCTATGGTGTGTCTCTTATAGACAGCATATTGATGAATTGTGTTTTTTAAGTCCATTCTGCCACTCTCTGTCTCTTTAATGGTACATGTAAGCCATTTACATTCAGTATGATTATCAGTAGGCATGAGTTCACTCCTGTCATTTTGTTGTGCTTTTTTTTTTTTTTTTTGTGGTGTTGATGGTTTCATTGTTCCACTTAATTTTCTGTGCTGAGTTCTTTTTGTTTGCAAATTTTCTTTTCATTTCTTTTGTTGTTGTTGGGTAGGTGTTTTTACTGAGTCTTTATGTTTTTCTTCTTTTTTATTTTGATGAGTAAGTTTGTTAAATTTCTTTGTGGTTACCTTGAAATTTACCTTTATGTTTCTAGGTTTAAAGTAGTCTTTTATTTCTTGATATAGCCTTGATTTCCTTTCCATATGAAAGTTCTATAACTACACCATTTATTCTTTTTGTTTTGACATTGTTGTCATTTACTGATTGACATCTCTGATTCCTGGTTTTCAGACTTTTAGCTTTGTTTTATTTTTGAGAATTCTTTATCTGTGTTGGTGTCTGCCTGATGCTGTCCTGTGTCCTGTTCTCAGGTCATTATGTGATGTTGTTGATTCTCTGTCCAAATGATTCCTTTTAATATTTCTCGTAAGATTGGTCTGGTTTTCACAAATTCTGTTTATTTCTGTTTATCTGGAAATGTCCTAATTTCACCATCGTACTTAAGGGACAGTTTTGCTGGATATATAATTCTTGGTTGGTAATTTTTTTCTTCCAAGGTTTTATATATGTCATCACATTGCCTTCTTGCTTGTGTGGTTTCTGCTGAGTAATCGGAGGTTAGTCTTATTGTTTCTTCTTTGTAGGTGACTTTCAGTTTTTCTTGAGCTGCTCTCAGGATTCTTTCTTTGATTTTGGCAAGTTTGATTGCCATATGTCTTGGTGACTTTATTTTGGGGTCTATGCTTTATGAGGTTCGTTGAACTTCTTGGATGGATATCTTCCTGTCCTTCATGTCATTAGAGAACTTTTCTACCAGCAAAATCTTCAACAATTCTCTCAATTTTTTTTTTTCCTCCTCCTGTTCTTGAATTCCGATCACACATCAATTTTATCTCTTGATGATATCCCATATAATTCTTGGCTTTCTTCAAATTTTTTTTTTTTAGCTTTCTGCTAACAAATTGGTGTCAAAGGATTTGTCCTCTATTTTGCAGATTCTGTCTTTTCATTGGTTCAGTTTTGGTCCTTTGTCCTTCCATTGAGTTGTCTATTTCTGAATTTCCTTCATTTTGTCTGTGATTTACTTGGTTTTATCTTTTTTTTACCTTGATCTCTGTCATGGATTGAATTGTGTCCCCCCAAAATATCTGTCAACTTGGCTAGGTCCTGACAATCAATATTGTGTGATTGTCTACTGTTTTGTAATCTGATGTGATTTCCCTATGTGTTGTAAATCCTGTCACTATGATATAATAAGATGGATTAGCAGCAGTTATACTGATGAAATCTACAAGATTAGATAGTGTCTTAAGCCAGTTTCTTTTGAGACATAAAAGAGAGAAGCAAGCAGAGAGACGGGGACCTAATACCACCAAGAAAGCGGTGCTGGGAGCAGAGCGCATCCTCTGAACCTGAGGTTCCTGCACTGAGATGCTCCCAGATCAAGGGAAGACTGATGACAAGGACCTTCCTCCAGAGCCGACAGAGAGAGAAAGCCTTCCCGCCTGGAGCCAGTGCCCTGAATCCAGACTTCTAGCCTACTGGACTGTGAGAGAATAAACTTCTCTTTGTTAAAGCCATCCACTTGTGGTATTTCTGTTATAGCAGCACTAGATGACTAAGACAATCTCTTTCTTGATCTCTTGGAGAATCCTATGTATTAGTCTTTTGAATTCCTTATCAGATAGCTCCATTACCATTTCTTCCCCTGGAAGGTTTTCTGGTTCTTTATTTTTTCACTTGCTGGAGCCATCTTGTCCTGCTTTTTTACGTTATTTGGTATTGCCTGTTGTCTCTGAGGCATTAAGGTGTTATTATATTTATTTACTGTATGTTTGTTTGCTGCATCCTGATTTTTGTTTTGTTTTGATACACTCGAGTAGGCGGGGTGCGCGTACTACTCTGGTTGCTAGTCAGGCCACACTGAAGCTCTCACCACCTGTCTACAGGTGGGTGGAGCAGTAGCTGGGTGTGTGTGCTGGTCTTGTGGGGCAACTGAGGATGTAGCTGATGTTGCTGGTGAAGTGATATGTCAGTCCGGCCGGTCACCTGGGCATGGGTGCAGGGAGTGTTCTCATTGGTCAGTGGATTGGGTGTTGTGTGTACGCACTGCCAGTTGCTGAGTGGTTGGGGCGAGGGTGCCTGGGTCATTGGTCACTGTGTGTGGTATGAAAACTCTCACCAACAGTCCCGGGCAGGCAGAACTGCACGGAGGCTGTCAGAGTGGGCACAGGTCTCTGGTTGCAGGGCGGAGATGTTGGGGCAAGCTGGAGGGATGCCACCAGTCCACATGTGCCCACCTAGGAAGGCATGCGCCTATCCCCTAGAGCACCACGTGGGAGAGGGTGTGCCACCAGTCCTTGGTGCCCTGGCACAGGTGGCTAAAGGGAGTAGGAAGCGCCGTTGGTCTTTGGGCCCCCGGTCCTGGGCTTCCAGCGCTGGTGGCCAGGTGGAGAAGCAGATGCCACTTGTCATGGACCCCCAGTGTGCGTGGGTGGGCAGAGGAGGGGGCACCACCCATCCACAGGCTCCTGGCACAGGTGGCTGGGCAGAGAGGAAGGCGTTGCTTGTCCACAGGTCCCTGGTGTGAGTAGCTGAGTGAAGGGGCAGGTGCCGCCAGTCTGTGGGACCCCGACTCAGGGTGATATGGTAATGGACATTGCCTAACCACAATCATGTGCAGGAGTGGGGGGCATCTCAGATCTGTGGGCCTCCAGCACGGGGGGCTGGGGGTGCGCCGTGGGTGAGGTGAGCGCACTTAACTTTCACAGGGTGGGGAGCGCTCCTGCCTGACTCTGGACATGGATGCAGGGTTGTTCCTGCTTGACTGCACCAGGTGATGAGGGCTTCCGCTGAGAATGCTACTCGCTTTGTCTCAATATGGCCATGCTGTGCAGGTTAGGCTGGCAGGATACCGGCGATCTGTAATGCTATGCGTCCACTGTTTTTGTACAGTCTCTCCTTCCACTTGGCCCTCGGTCCCATTCTTCAGCCTTGCCTTAGATGCTCAGGGTTCCAAAGTTGTCCTCTATATCTGATTGACTTGTTTTCTTGGGTCTTTGTTGTGAGAGGGACGTTATGAGGTGTCTGACTGCACTGCCATCTTGGACTACCTTCGCAACTGGTTTTTTGTGAAGAAGATAAAACAGCTTCCGGATGTGGGCCAGGGTGTTGGAGGGATTGGCTAATTTATATTCATTGTTCAGGGAATGCCTCTCGGGAGGTGATATTTGAACTGCTTCTGAATGACATGAAGAATCCTGCCACGTAAAAATAAAATTTGTGCAGAAGGTAATATGCTCATTGGACTGGAGCTCAGAAGTGAAATGAAATAAGTACCAATTCTGTGTCAACACGTAGAATTTGGGGAGAATCTTGAAGGACATTGTTATGGATTGAATTGTGTCCCCCCCAGAATATGTATTTTAACTCCTAACCTCTATGCCTGTGGCTATAATCCCATTTGAGAATGGGTTGTCTTTGTTATGTGAATGAGGCAGGATTAGTGTAGAGTGTATCTTGAGTCAATCTCTTTTGAGATGTAAAAGACATTAAATAGGCATTGGAAAACCAGAGATGGAAAAGAGAGATTTCAAGCCACAGGAAGATCTCCCATGAGCAGAAGCTCAGAAGAGACAAGGACCTTCCTCCAGGGCCGACAGAGAGAGAAAGCCTACTCCTAGGGCTGGTGTTCTGAATTGGGACTTCTAGCCTCCTAAACTGTGGGAAATTAAATTTCTGTTTGTTAAAACCATCTACTTGTGGCATTTCTGTTATAGCAGTACTAGATAACTAAAACAGACATTTTGGGGAGAAATGAATGGAACCCACACGGCTTCCATCTCTTGCCAAGGCATCCATGGACGTGAGGTCTGGGAAGTTCTACTGCCATGTTTGCCCCTGGGAAATCGAAGGAGCCCTCACCGCCCCCCACCCCCATCACCGTGATGTTTCTTCCTGTAGGTGGGCGTTAAGGCTACAGAGACTCCAATGAGAGATGACTAGAAAGGCACCCAGGAGCACCTTCTGCATGCTAAGTACACTTCAGGTGCTCTAAAAAAACCAGACCCATTGCTGTCAAGTCAATTCCAACTCATGGTGACCACATGTGCGACAGAGCAGAGCTGTGCCATAGGGTTTTCTTGGCTGTAATAGTTATGGAAGCAGATTGCCAGGACTTTCTTCCATGGTGCAGCTGGGTGGGTTCGAACCACCAACCTTTAGGTTAGTAGATGAGAGCAAGCAGTTTGTGCCGCGCAGGGACCTTGCAGGTGCTTTACATACTTTTATTTATGTCTACCCCTTTATTAAGAATCCCTGGTGGCACAGTAGTTAAAGTACCCAGCTGCTAACCAAAAGGTCAGTGGTTTGAATCCATTAGCCACTCCACAGGAGAAAGATGTGGCAATCTGCTTCCATAAAGATTTACAGCCTTGGAAACCCTATGGGGCAGTTCTACTCTGTCCTCTAGGGTTGCTATGAGTGGGAATCTAGTCGACAGCAATGGTGTTTTTTTGTTTTTTGTTTTTTACCCCTTTATCATCTGCCCGACCTTCTATAATGTGAACCTGCTGGAGAAGGACATACGTTGTCCTGTTCATCACTGCATGCACAGTGCCTGAAGTAATGCCTGGTACATAGTAGTCATTCAGTAAAGAGATGTTAGTGAATAAACAGTCACATTGAATCCTTGGTACAAAATCCTCTGTTTTCCTAAAGAAACATGGAGACTGAGGAACAGGATGCCACAGCTGGTGACGGACGGAGCCGGGATCCACACCCAAGCAGCCAGTCTGTCTCCAGTACCCCTCTGGGCCCCTCCGCGGTGCTCCACCCAGGATATCAGAACCAAGAAGCCGACTTGGTGTGCGTGTCACACCAGGCTGTTTCATTACCAGGGCGGGAAATGACTCCTGATCTCAGGTTGACCCCGGTGACTAAGGAGCTCATCTTTTCCCACTTCTAGTTTCCCCATCACTGCCACTGTCAGAGGTTTGCTTTCCCATCAACAATCTCTGTTTATCTTTGACTTATCTCGCCATCAGCCTGGCTGGGAGCCCACACCCTCCCGGGGCCCTCTTGTTCCTGGTACGACGTTAGCTACCTGGGCACTTAGCAGTGATACTTGTTCATTCAGCAAGTGTTGACCGAGTGCCCGCTGTATGCCAGGCACTGTTCTAGGCAGGCGGATGTAGTTGGATCGGGGTGTAGGCATGAACAAACATCCTTGCCCTCATGGAGCTGGCATTCTAGTGGGTGATACCAACAAATTAACAACTAACAAAGGAGACATTTCCAGAGAGTGACGTGTGCTGGGCAAGCACTAAAAAAGAGTGATGTGATTTTACAGCAGGGGTCAGCAAACTTTCTATAAAGAGCCTGATAGTAAATACTTCAGGCTTTCAGAGCCCTCAGCCTCTGTGGCAGCTGCTCAGCTCTGATGGTGTAAAGGCAAAGCATTTCATTAAAAAAAACAAACAAACAAATACACTTGTCATCCAGTCGGTTCCAACTCATGGCGAGCCCGTGTGCGCACAGTAGAACTGCTGCACGGGTTTTCAAGGCCGTGACGTTTGGAAGCAGATTGCCAGGCCTGCCTTCCGAGGTGACCCTGTGTGGGTTCAAACTGCCAACCTTTCATGTAGTTCAAAGCGCTTAGCTGTTGGCATCACCCAGAGGCTCTTTTAGTCAACCTGGCGCTGTGGTTTTTAAAGTGCTTTCTGCACCAACAGTGCTAATGTTACCTGGGAACTTGTGAAAAATACAGATTCTTAGGCCCTGCCCCAGACCTACCCAATCAGAAACTCTGAAGGTGTGGAGCCCAGCAGTCTGTTTTCACAAGCCCTTTAGGTGTTTGTGATACATGTTAAAATTTGATAACCATGCCGGTTGGCTGATGGAAAAACCACAGTGCTGGGAACATCTGGGGCAAAGTCTTGGCTCTACCAGTTATTAGCTATGAAACCTTGAGTCCCTGAGCTTCAGTTTTCTTGTCTGTTAAATGGGGAAGCTTGTAGGGTCGCAACAAGTTGGAATCGACTTCATGGGAGTGGGTTTGGGTTTTTTGTTTTGGTTATGCCCGAGTCTGAAGTAGCTAGGAAGAATAAATGATTAATCTATGCAAAGAACCTAGGAGATTGCTAACACACAGTACCAGTTGTGGCCCAGTCAATTCCAACTCATGGCGACCCCATGTGCTACAGAGTAGAACTGCTCTGTAGGTTTGTCTTGCCGTAATCTTTATGGAAGCAGATTGCCAGGCCTTTCTTTCACGTTACTGCTGGGTGGGTTCGAGCTGCCAACCATTAGGTGAGTAGATGAAGGCAAACCTTTTGTGTCACCGAGGGGCTCCTGACATGTAATGATGTTACATGCCGTCAAGTCGGTTCCGACTCATAGTGACCCCATAGGACAGAGTAGAACTGCCCCATAGGGTTTCCAAGGAACGGCTGGTGGAGTCGAACAGCCAGCCTTTTGGTTAGCAGCCGAGCTCGTAACCACTGCGCCACCAGCGCTCCAGATGTATGTAATAGGTCCTCATAAAATGGTGGCTGCTGCCATCACCACCGTCATGACTTGAGTCTTTAAGACACTGAAGCAGATTTGTATGTGGAGAATAACAGAGCCCTGGTGGTGCAGCGGTTAAGAGCCCGGCTGCTAACGAGAAGGTCGGTGGTTTGAATCCACCAGCCACTCCTTGGAACCCTATGGGGCAATTCTACCCTGTCCTGTAGGGTTGCTAGGAATCGGAATCAACTCTAAGGCAGTGGGTTTGGTGTTTTGTTTTGTTTTGTTTTTAAGGAACAGAGCATGAACCCTAGAAGCCGACCCCATCTCACCCCCAGCTTCTCACCCCGACTGGCTTACCCTGAATATCACTTGAATACAAGGATGTTTGCTAAAGGAGAAATCAAGATGCTTTTAAATCTTTCACTGGTCTTGCCCCCTCAGCCGTCTCCCCTTGGCCTGTTAACCAAGAAGATGCTGTGGACCCTGTCAGTGCTGGGCCGTGAGTCTTCCAGCTGTGACTCGCCACCCATGGGCCAGGGTGACAGTGTCAGGCACCCAGCTTTACCATTCTCTTTCAGGCTATTGACAATTTACACTTTTTTTTTTTTAATGTGAGAAGCTGTTTATACCGGTGGTATATGGATGCCAGCTCTTTATGCAGAGGCTGGCAGATGTCAGGGAAGGGAGAGAAGGAAGAACCAAGTGGCTCATCTCTGTAGGCCTACGGGGTGGCTTTGGCTCCCAGGGAGGGAATGCGAACCTAATAGCCCCTCTGAAAACCCCATAAAATCCACCATTAGACTCACCAGCCGTTTGCAGATTGCCATCTTCACTTCATTACTCCATCAGCACACGCTGAGCTCAGAATGGAATTTCATGGTTGCGGCAAGACACACGCTTCTGCAGCTGGATTGGATTACGTTTCCCCTAAGCTGTGTCTCCTATGCCACCCTTCACTGTCACTCTCATCCTGATGTTTTCTGTGCAGTGGGAGAGATGAGAGAGGACGGGGGGTAGGAAGGGGCTGGGGGAGGCCCCAAAGCCCTCTCCCTCACAGTTCTTGGGAAACCAGTCATGTGAAGAACATTGTTTATCTTGGCCCCAGAAATGCACTGATGTCATCACATGGCAATGGGCACTGTGCTCTGTGTGCAGCATTCAATAAAACTGCCTGTTAATAAACTCATTTTCAGCAGAGCTGTCAGAGGTAGGACTAGAACCTGGTTCCCAGGCTTCAGAGCCTCTGCCAAATGAGGTCAGCAGCGCCTTGGCCAGCCTCAACCAGCAGGGGCTTGTCAGTGCTCACGTGGGGAATCCAGGCCCAGAGAAGCCAAGGCTCATTTGCAAATGCAGGAAAGGAGACCTGCAACTGGAGTTCCCAGGTTTGAAGACAGATGCCTGTAACCTTTATAGGAAATGCGTCCCGGGATCCAAGAGATTGGGAATGGGCCCGGGTTCACAGCTGCATGCTGTCTCTGATGAACTGAGCAGCCTGCATGTGGTGGGACAGTTGATTTGCTGTCAAGAAGACCTCTTCTGCCTTATGAGTTATGAGATATTTTGAGTAGTTTCATGGGATGGTATGATAAATCCGCCATCAAATCAACTAATAACTAACTCCCTTCCTCCATCTTTCTGTCCATCCATTCATTCATGCATTCAGCCATTTATTCATACAACAGTGGTTTATTAAGTACCCATCAGGCGCAAGCTGTTAGCCTAGGTATGATGTCAGTGTGGCTGTTTGCCAGGTCCAATGTAAAACTAGTACTTCCCAACCCCAGTCTGTGTATTCTGCTTTGTATGGTGTGGAGTCATTCACAGGAAGATGTAATAAGTCCTTCTTAGTGGAAGACTTAACAAGCTGTCTTATGCAGATAACAAAACCTTGCTTGCTGGAAGTGAAGAGGACTTGAAGCACTTACTGATAAAGATCAAAGACCCACAGCCTTCAGTATGGATTACACCTCAACATAAAGAAAACAAAAATCCTCACAAATGGACCAGTAAGCAACATCAGGATAAATGGAGAGAAGATTGACGTTGTCAAGGATTTCATTTTACTTGGATCCACAATCAACACCCATGGAAGCAGCAGTTAAGAAATCAATACATTGCATTAGGCAAATCTGCTACAGAAGACCTCTTTAAAGTGTTAAAAAGCAAAGATGTCACCTTGAAGACTAAGGTGCACCTGACCCAAGCCATGGTGTTTTCAGTCACCTCATATGCCTGTAAAAGCTGGACAATGGATAAGGAAGACCCAAAACAGATTGACTTCTTTGAATTGTGGTGTTGGCGAAGAATATTGAATATACCATGAACAAATCTGTCTTGGAAGAAGTACAGCCAGAATGCTCCTTAGAAGCAAGGATGGTGAGACTGCATCTCCTGTACTTTGGACATGGTATAAGGAGGGACCAGTCCCTGGAGAGGGACATCATGCTTGATAAAGTAGAGAGTCAGTGATAAAGAGGAAGACCCTCGGTGAGATGGATTGACACAGTGGCTGCAACAGCGGGCTCAAGCATAACAACTATCATGAGGATGGCCAGGACTGGGCAGTGTTTTGTTCTGTTGTGCACAGGGCCACTATGAGTCAGAACCAACTCGATGGCACCTAACAGTAACAGGGGAAGACTCCCACAGACCTCAGGCTTCCCTCGACCTCGCTGGTTCACTTTAAAGTGTGACGTGTGTGAGCTCACAGTGCTCAAGAGTGTAGACTTTAGCACTGACTGGTTCTGTGTTCAAATCCTGGCTGTGCTCTTCTCGACATTGGGCAGATTAATTCACTTCCAGGAGCTTTTTATCATCTGAAAAATTAGAACATCATCGCCTGTCTGCAACGTAGTTGTGAGGATTAAATGCAACAATACATATAAAGCCCCAAGCATGGGGCTTTAAAAAATGATTGCTGGTAGCTTTATTCGTGATAGCCAAAAAGCAGAAACAACACAAATGTTGGTGTTGTTTGGCAGTTCATGGTAAATTCAATATTCTTCGCCAACACCACAATTCAAAGGAGTCAATTCGTTGTGGGTCTTCCTTATTCATTGTCCAGCTCTCACATGCATATGAGGAGATTGAAAACACCATGGCTTGGGTCAGGTGCAGTTTAGTCTTCAAGGTGACATCTTTGCTTTTTAACACTTTAAAGAGGTCTTTTGCAGCACTTTATGGAAAAACAGTGTGTTATATCCATATAGTGGACTACTACTCAGCCAGATAAAGGAATGAACTGTTAATACATGCAACAACGTGGATGCATCTCAAAACCATTATGCTGAGTGAGGGAAACCAGACGAAAACAGAGTACATGCTGGATGAGTCCGTTTACATGAAACACTAGAAATGCAAACAAATAGTGACAGAAAGCAGATCAGTAGTTGCTCGGGGATGGATGAGCAGGAAAGAGTGGGAGGGAGCAATGAAAAAAGGTACAAGGAAATTTAGGGGTTAATGGATATGTTCACTGTCTTGATTATGCTTGATAGTTCTGCAGGTATATGCATCTGCCAAAACTTATCAAATTCTGCACTTTAAATATGTGTAGTTTATTATATGTCATATACCTCAGTAAAATGATTAAGTGAATGAATGAGTGAGTGAAGTTGCTCTTTAGCAAACAGGAAGACGAGCATCTTCCTCTGTGCCATTGGTGGAGTCTTGCTGATGTTCTCTAAGTTGTCTTAGGAAGTAACTGAGTCTTTTAGCCAAGTACCGTCAGGAAGAACTACTCAGTATTAATTATCCACAATAAAATAGAGATTTGGGGCAGAAATTCATCAACATCCACATGGATGGCTCTGAAATGTTAGTTCCACAGGCTGGCACATTTCATCATCTGTGAATTCCCTAGGTCAGCACCTAACATTTAGTTGGCACTTAGTAAAATATTGGCAGAGGTTGTTATTGTTATTGCAGTTAGGAAGACTGTTAAAACTCAGTGATAAGATCTTGCTAAGGGAAGCTAATTACTCCAGCAGTTTCTCACTCTGTGTGTTCTGATCCAAAAGGAGAAATTCCTGAGCTCTCCGTTTGGGAGGAGACCACGGCCACCACCTGCAGTTGTACAGTTCATGCACTGCACAGAGGTGCCTGGCCGAAGGGGAGACTGGAGGCTGATACTCTCCCAGGTTCTGATGATTCCCAAAGAAGGAGCTCATTGCAGCTTACCTGGTGTGACATAGGACGCCATCCACCCAGACTGGGGTCATGCTTTCTTCTAATCTGGAGTTAGGAGGGTATGTTTTTCTAATTTACATAAAGCTAGCAGCAACCTAGGATGAAGCCTAAATATTACCTAGCCTAGCACCAAGATGATATTTAACTCCTTAGGTCCCTGCAATCCTTGGGTTCTTAGAAACCTCCTTTCTGACTCTTCTCAAAGGATGTTAGGAAAAAGAGGTGTGTCTGCATCCTCACTGGCACTGAGTGCTTGGTGAGAACGGTTACGTGATTCGCCCAGGACTGACAGGATTGTGAACGCTGCAGACCTTTTGGCTCTCTTTCCTCTCTTGTCTTTTTGCAAATCATTGCACGCATTGTAACCCTGGTCAGAGAGGCAGGTGGGGACAAGTGATAAAATGCAAACCAATTTTGCCAACCACTTGTCAACTCTGTGTATGGCTTTTGAGGGAGAAGGTCAAATGATGTGGATTAAATTTGAAGTTGGGCTGATGCATGGATGTTAAACATCTGTCTTCTGGACCTACTGGCTGTGGATAATCAAGAATCAATCTGGATGACATGAGTCAGCGGGTAGTCCTTCCAAGCACGGTGATTAATTAAAAGCCGTGGCTGTGGTATCAGACACGCCTGGAATCTATAAGATGATGATAGTAAAGATTCCTGCCTTCTAGAGCACCTAGTACACTGCCTGGTATGCTCAATGAACACTGGGTATTTTTACTGATTGGAAAGGTCAATTGGTGAGGACACACTTTTCTTGGTAAGACCCATTTGGGAAAATAAAACTGACATTTAGGTCTGAAACTCTTCTCTAGAGGTGGTGGAGGCAAGAACTGTAGAATTCTAGAATATTAGCAAAATAAGACACTGCAGAAATTATGGAGCCCAAACCTCACCTTTGATACTTAAGGAAGCAATGTCAGAGAATGTATGTAAATTAGCTGTTGTCACATCGTGCCAGAACCTAGAGAGCAGACTTAGTTTACCTCATCACTCTTCCCCTCATGATATCAGGGGAAAATACCCAAGGAATTCCAGTGCAGAGAGAATATGGTGTTGGAAAAGTTCTGTTTCAGACAATGGCATGTCTGAGTGGTCTTGACCAAGGCTTTGAGCGTCTTCTAGCTACTGTTTCCCACTTGGAAAGTAAGAATGTAAAAGCTTTTCTCCTAACAGTGTAAGCGTAACAAGATAATGTTTCTAAATTGTTAGAAGAAAGGTGGTAAAGTTAATGAAGTATAATTGCTTTTGTTACAATACCCACACTCTTCTCTCTTTATGTACATTTTATATACATGTGTATATGTGATACATAGAGAAGATATATATGTGTGTGTGTATATATGATGTATAGAGAATATGTATATGTGTGTGTGTGTGCGTTTATAAACACATTACTGTTGGGTCGATTCCAACTCGAGTAGAACTGCCCCATTGGGGTTCCAAGGAGCAACTGGTGGGTTCAAACTGCCTACCTTTTGGTGAGCAGGAGTAGTTCTTAACCACTGCGCCACCAGGCCTCCTACGTATGTGTGTATATGTATACTTCATAGTATTTTGACTTTTTAATCTGTCAGTGCCTGATAGAGCTACCTTAAAATCTCTCGGTGTGATTGTAGATTTGTTTCTCCTCGTATTTTTGTTTTCGCTTTATACATTTTCAGGATATAATTTGAGGTGCCTGCAAGTTTATGGTTACACTGTTTCTTTTCCTTTTTAAATTTTTTTTCATTGTTCTAAATATATATAACACATTTACCAGTTCAACATTTTTCAGGTGTACAATTTAGTTGATATCAGTTACATTAATCATGTTGTGACTGCACTATTTTCCTGAGACACTGTTCCTTTTAGTATGTTGTAACATCTCTTTTTATCCTTCTTAATTATATTTGCCGTAAATTCTAGTTTGTACAATATTACCATTGCCCACCAGCTTTCTTTTGGTGAGTAATTCCAACATCTATACTTTTTCATTCTTTTATTTTAACTTTTTTCATGGTTTTGTTTGAAACGTGATTCTATAAACAGCGCATGATGGATATCATGGAGATTTTTAATCCAAACCGATAATCTATCTTTTAATTGATGATTACAATAAATTTATGATAACTTATTACGAGTATTACCACCACTTTCTGTTTTCTGCTTGCTATCTTTTTATTTCTCTGCGTTTTCCGTTTTATTGGCTTTTGTTTTTTAATGAAGCTTTCCCAGTTTCCTTCATTTTCCCTTACTTGGTGGAAAGCTAGAGAATGTATTTCTAAGCTTGTACTTCTTAACATCCAATCACATTGGGTCCCTCGTCACTATTCAAGTACCCCACGCTTCTTTCAGCCTCTTGCCGTACTTAGATGCCTTGCTTCCCTTCTCCATTAATTTTTAACAAATCCCCAGTTATTCAGTGTTTCTGCCCTCCTTCTAAATATGTCAGGGACCTTACATGATACACTTTTGAGTACCATTTCTTAGATTACTCATGAAAGACTTTTCCTTACAGTTTTACTAGCCTGCATCTCAATATACTTCTGAGCCACCTTACCTGATCGTGAGTTCATACTTGCTCCAGCCTAAGTAAAATATAATTTTGGATGGTTTCTCTTTAAAAGAAAAGCATAGCAATACTAATAATTTTAGGATCATTTTATGTCTAGTATTTTTTTCATTTTGCTCCTTTCTTTTAACACAGTCAAGAACCAACTCTGAAACTTCCCATGGGTCAACCTCCTAAAAAAGTATGCATGTAGTTAAGATTTCTTTCTTTTTTTATCTATTTACTACCTATTTCCAAAAAGGGTGCAGAAAAGCTTCAATAAAACAATTAAAACGAAGGTGAAGAATGCTGTAGGTGACAAATGGAAGGAAATAATTATGTCAGAAGACCAAGATGAAAGGATGCTACTACAGCTGGGTACCATAATTAGCTGACTACCGAGCAGCATCTACTGGTTGTGGTTGAAGACCATGCTAATCTCTGGATGAGAGTTGTCTTACACTATTGTTGTTAGTTGCTGTCGAGTCCATTCTGACTCATGACGACCCCGTATGTGCAGAGTAGAACTGCTCCACAGGGTTTTCAAGGCTGAGACCTTTTGGAAGCAGATTGCCAGGCTTATTTTCCACTACACCTCTGGGTGGGTTTGAACTGCCAGCTGCCACTTAACTGTTTGCACCACGCAGGGACCTGTTTTACAGTAGATATCAGGGATGTCATGATGCTGAAGAGTGCCTGCCCACACTGCCTGTTTAGGTCTGAGCCCAGTTGGTACTGAGCTCTCTGCTCTCATACCCTTTGGCTAACAGGTTCTGTTGCTTTTCACACTACTGCTAAAGTGATGGGGAGACAATCCTGAGCAAGGAAGAGGTACTATATGATGGGAATTCTGCGATCTGTAAAATACAGAGCTGATAACACGAGGCTGAAAAATTCAGAAGAAATAACTTGCCCAGTGATCAATGGCGATTTATCTCATGCGTCTTCTCAATGGAAACATACTACAAAGAGCTAAGTTTCCACGTCTTCTCATCTGTTGTAGATTCTAATGGCTGAGGCCAGCGTCTCCCCTGAGATCTTTCACTGCCTTACTAAAAGCAGAATGTTGCTTGTAAAGGACTTAAATGTAAGTGTACATGTATGGTCTGACTCATTTTTTTCTGCCATAATTTCAGAGAAGTATTACCACAGGAGAACATTGGTCCCAACACAAGAAAAATCACTCTCAGGAGTGGGAGCATTCTTTTCAAGGATCACACAGCCTTTGTCTGATGAATCTGGGCACACGAGCTTCTCTCCCACAGACCCCAGGGGAAAACAGCTCTTCGGTCCTCAGTCAGGTCACGTGATTGTGACTGCGAACAGTGTGCGCACATTCATTGAAGGCACAGACTTAGCAATAATAAGTCGCTTTGCGCCTCCTCTGAGTTCCAGCTGGTCCGTGTTTGCTCTTCATGCTGTTAGCAGGATTACAAGCTTGAAGGATGAACCAGGATGCTCACGGGTTCATCAGATACTCAGGGCGGAGTGTGATCTGTAACCTGTTTATGGAGACAGTGAGGTGGAATGGAAGAAGAATGAACTTGTAAGCCAAACTTGAACTCAAATTGTTGCCTATAACAGCCACTTAGGAATATTCATTAGTCTGCTTCAAAACTGTCAAATACGGAACCTTCACTACACGCCTGTTTCTTTGCTAGTTACATTATGTCATTGGAGCCTCACAACAGTGCTTCAAGGTGGATATTATTATTGTCCCCATTTTACAGATAGAGATACTGACTCTCCGAGAGAGAGTAATTTGTCCAGCTGTAGCAAGGTGGATATTATTACTGTCCCCATTTTACAGATAGAGATACTGACTCTCCAAGAGAGAAGGTAATCTGCCCAGCCATAGCAAGGTGGATATTATTATTGTACCCATTTTACAGACAGAGATATTGACTCTCCAAGAGAGAAAGTAATTTGCCCAGCCGTAACAAGGTGGATATTATTACTGTCCCCATTTTACAGATAGAGATACTGACTCTCCAAGAGAGAAAGTAATCTGCCCAGCCATAGCAAGGTGGATATTATTATTGTACCCATTTTACAGACAGAGATACTG
>NW_004443937.1:43676033-43677524 GCF_000243295.1 Trichechus manatus latirostris | reverse complement strand
GGTAATTTGCCCAACCATAGCAAGATGGATATTATTATCGTACCCATTTTGCAGATAGAGACACTGACTCTCCAAGAGAGAAGGTAATTTGCCCAGCTGTATACAGATGGTGAACGTTAGATGCAGCATTCAAACCCAAACGGTCTGACTCCAGGGTGCAGACTCTGACCCCTGCAGGAAACCGCCAGTCTGCTCTTTTCACACGTACGTGTGTGTGAGTTTCATCTGCAGGCAGCACTGAAGCTGTTGCCAAAAGCAGTGAGCAACCGTTGGGGAATGTTTCAGGATGTATATGGAAACGTGTAGATATTCTACAAAGAGTGTTTTGGTAAAATCAGGCTGGGGAATCTCTATATAACTGTAGCTTAAAGGGAACATGTTTAAACCCCAAGTTCTTTAATATCTGGGGCCTTTTTCTTTAAGACAGGATAATATAAATAACCGACAGATAATGCTCCAAGCTTAATGGCAAGTATTCTAACCAAACATTGATGTTTAATATTCCAAACAGAATTTTAGGAAGTAAGGGGGTTAGAAAGAGAGTGAGCACGTGAGAGCAGGAAGGCATAGGAGAGAGAGCAACCTGTGTGACCTTGAACTGCGGTACCTGCTTAGCACTTAATGCGATTATTTTCCTCAATTTGTTCGAACCAAGTCGGCTCCACGTGAAAGAAATTCTCTGGCTTCAGATACCAGCGGGTGTTGTTTTTGTCCCTTTTTCTTAAAGAAGCAGTACATTTGCAGCTATTCCAGCCGTCCTTCACCTGATGTCTCCCCCACGCACCCTTGACCAGAAATCTTTGGTAAAAAAGAAAGTGTATTGTCTTGCATCTCTCTGTCCAAATCCTTTGATACCCTGGAAAGGCAGGAAGATGCAGTTTAAACACCCCATGCATTCATTCGACAAACATCTGTTGACCACCTACCATGTGTCAGACCCGGGAGTATAACAGCGAGCACAGTTTCAGCTCTCACAGCACTCACATTCCACAGGGAAGAGACAGACAATGAGCAAGCAGATGGCATGCCAGCAACTGGCAGGTTCCGGGTGTCTTCACCTCAACACTGTTAACCTTTTGGACCAGACAGTTCTTTGTTGTTGAAGGCCGTCCTGTGCACTATAGGATGTTGAGCAGCATCCCTGGCCCCCACCCACTAGATGCCAGTAGAGCCCCCCACCCAGTTGTGACAACTGAACAAGTCTGCAGACATTACCAAATGTCCCCTGGGGGGCAAAATTGCTTCCAAGTGAGAACCACTGAGCTAGAGAGTAAGAGGGTGCTATTATATTAGCATAGTCAGGGAAGGCTTCTTTGACAAGGTGACATTTGAGCAGATACTGGAGGGGGTGAGAAGAGCACCTTGTAAGTATCTGGGGAGGAGAACATTCCAGGCAGAGAGAATGGCCGGTGCAAAGGCCCTGAAGTGAGCAGAAGAGCAAGGAGGCCATTGTGAGCGGAAGAATTGAATATGAGGAATGTAACAGGTGAT
>NW_004443937.1:43653647-43672026 GCF_000243295.1 Trichechus manatus latirostris | reverse complement strand
TCTGCCTTCCCCTTAAACCAGTGTTTCTTCTCATGTGGTGTGAGGTGTTTGTTAAAAATGCAGATTTCTGCGCTCCTTTTTCAACCCAGAAGTATGGGCAGCAGGCATCATTTTCAATAAAGGCCTCACATGACTCTGGAGTGCACTAAGGTTCGAGAACCACTTCTGTATTATTTAGGAATTGCATTTCCTTCTTAGTAACAGACTGTAGACAAAGAGATGGCTCATTTCTCTCATTGGTAAAAGGAGTTCAGAGATGGGCAATCCAGGGCCGATATGATGGCTCCATGGTTTAATCAAAGACCCAGGACCCTAACTTTCTGTCCCACCATCCTTAGCCCATGACTTCCATTCTCAAGGTCACTTCATGGTACAAGATGGCTACTGGAGCACCAGTCACCATGTTTGAATTCCAGATAAGAAGCAGAAAGAAGGGAGAACTGTCAAAAAGGGCATTTGCCAACTGCCTGGCCTCCTTTATTTTTTATTGTTGTAAAAATAAAGATAACACAATGTTTATCAATTCAACATCTTTCCTGTGTACAATTCAGTGACACCAATTGCATCAGTCATGTTGTGCAACCATCACCAATATCCATTGCCAAATTTCCCATCACCATTAACAGAAGCTTAATGCTACACAGTGACTCTGCCTTCTCCCTGCCTCCTGCCCTGATAACCACGATTACACTTTGATCTCTATGCGTTTGCCTACGCCAGGTGTTTCGTGTATGTGAGATCATACAATAGTTCTCCTTTTGTGATTAACTTGCTTCACTCAATGTTTTCAAGGTCATCCATGTTGTAGGATTTCATTTCTCTTTGTGGATGAGTAATATTCCATTGTATGTATATACCACGCTGTGTTTATCCGTTCATCTGTTGATGGACATTTGGGTTGTGTCCACGTTTTGCTTATTGTAAAGAGCGCTGTGATGAGTATTGATGTACATGTGTCTGCATTGCTGCTTTCAAGTCTCTTGGGCATATACCTAGGAGTGGAATTGCTGGGTCGTATGGTGGCTCTATGTTTGATTTTTTGAGGAAGCACCAAACTGTTGCCCACAGCATGCTCGACTTCCTTTTCAAATCTATCCCAGAAGAACCTACCCTTTCATCTCATTGGCCAGAACTTTTTCACATGTCACATGTACCTACTAAGGAGGTGCAGAGGTATTGTTTTTAGCTAGCTATATTGATGGTCTAAATTAAACAAGGATTTTCTTGTTAAGGAAGAAAAGGGAAATGGGTATGGGTGGGCAGCCATCTCTGCCACAAATCCTGTACACCATCATACCTTGGTGTCGTGGAAAGGGTGTTTGAGAGGAGGACACCATTTTCTCCATACTGTGAGTTAATTTTGGACTTACTGGGGAGCTGTAGATTGGTTCTGTTATGGAGAACACTGAAGGAAAAGCATTCATCATATTTGTAGTCAGCCAGTCAGGTATGTTGGAGACCCTCTGTATCTGGGTTTTTTGTTTTGTTTTTCTTCTTTCCCATCCATCTGCCAATCTCTTTTTTGCTTCATAAAGAAGGCCAAGAGTCCACAAAAAGCAAAGGGTGAGGATGAGGAAGGCAAATTCAAAGGCGCCTCTTTTCACCTTTTAGCTGCACGACATTCAGTGTGATCAGTAGGATATACCCACCCCAGGCTGCAGGGAAGTTTCATGACATATGTGTAAAAGCACATTTAAAAACAAGAGCCAAACCCATTGCTCTCAACTCAATTCCGACTCATGGTGATCCCATGTGTTATGGAGTAGAACTGCCTCATAGAGTTTTCTTGGCTGTAATCTTTATGAAAGCAGATTGCCAGTCCTTTCTTCTGTGGTGCCACTGGGTGGGTTTGAGCTGCCCACCTTTCGATTAGTAGCCAAGAGGAAAATATTAGCACTGTCCGTGGACCCAAAAGCATATGTCTTAGTTATCTAGGGCCGCTATAATGGAAATACCACCAGTGGATGGCTTTAACAAAGAGATATCTATTTCCTCATGGCAAAGTAGGCAAAAAGTCCAAATTCTGGGTGTCAGCTCCAGGGGAAGACTTTCTCTGTTGGCTCTGGAGGAAGGTCCTTCTCATCAGTCTTCCCCTGGACTAGGAGCTTCTCCGCGCAGGAACCCCGGGTCCAAAGGATGCGCTGTGCTTCCGGCACTGCTTTCTTGGTGGTATGAGGTCCCCGACCCTGCTAACTTCTGTCTTTTATATCCCAAAAGAAACTGGCTGAAGACACAGTCCAATCCCATAGATTGAGTCCTGCCTCATTACTACAACTGCTGCCCATCCCCCCTCATTAACATCATAGAGGCAGGATTTACAACACATAGGAAAATCACATCAGATGACAAAATGGTGGACAATCACGCAACACTGGGAATCATGGCCCTGCCAAATTGTTACACATTTTTGGGGGACACAGTTCAATCCATGACAGCACGTCAGGCATAAATAAATAGGTTGGTTGATCCCTCCCTTCATTTAGACATGAAGGAAGGTTGATTCTGAGGTCAACCGAGAAAGTCTGATTTGTTCTTTTTGTTGGGTTTTTCCTCTAAGAAAATAGCAGTACTCCCAGACGCCCTTTTAACTCAGTACTGAAGTCACTCCTGAGGTTCACCCAAAGATTAACAGACCCATAAAACAAACAATAATGCACGTAGCTCAACCATGTATATGAGACTAAATGGGCACACCAGCCCCGGGGCAAGGACAAGAAGGCAGGAGGGGACAGGAAAGCTGGACAAATGGAAATGGGGAACCCAAGGTCAAGAAGGGGAGAGTGTTGACATGTCACGGGGTTGGCAACCAATGTCACAAAACAATATGTGTATTAATTGTTTAATGAAAAACTAATTTGCTATATAAACCTTCATCTAAAGCATAATTTGAAAAAAAAAAAGGAAAAGCAATGCTTTCAGTATAAAAAATTCTCCCGCCCAGAAATATGAGTACTTTGCCCTTAGACTTTCTTATTCTTGCCGGAGCTGATGGGGTCCCATGCTTAAGCATATAACTAGGTGTGGAAGGAGACACCTGAAAAATTGGTTGAGATTGAACCAGTTCGTTCCCCTCCTCTGGGTGTCTTGGAGAAAATAGGAATCCCATGATCTGCCCTGACAACCGTGTGGGGTTAGTTGTTAATGGAAAACACTTTGAAAGCGCTTAAACACTTTGATAAGTCCAAAGTTGGTGTTTCTCAAAGTGTCGTCCCTGGACCAACAGTGTGGGCATCACCTGAGAAGTGGCTAGAAATGCAATTTATCAGGCCCCGGGGCAGTTCTGCCTTGTCCTGTAGGGTCGCTGTGAGTCAGAATCAGCTTACAGTTTGGTACTGTGGGCCTACTGATTGAGAAATCTGTGTTTTAACAGGCCTTCCTGGTGATTTTGATGCCGGCTAAATTTTGAGAAGCACTGTTTTACATAAACCACTTTGCACACACTTCTTTTGATTAGCACACTTTTCTCCCAAATGCAGAGTCATTGGCTCTCCGTCTTCCATCATTTCTCTGCCCACACAGAAATGCTGTCAAATGCGCGGTTCCTCCGAACAAGCCCGGTCTTTCAGAATGGGTGAGTCGTTGCTTTGTAGACTGTTTGCACACTGACTAAAGCGCCGACGATTCATCTGGCACAGACTGAAGGCACTGCCAAGACTCCCTGTCGGCCTTCAGGCTATTTTGTCTTCATAAGCCAGTTTATTGTGTTCAGATGCTTTTGTCTGGGGCAAGTGTACCTGGCGTGGCTTCATCCAGGGCAGAATCACAGGGCCCCTTTAGCTTGGCATGTTTAATTGGAGCGAAGATTCTAGCACGCTCAACAGACCAGCTCAGAATACCCAGAAAGAAGGATAATATTTATCAGCATACCAGGTAATCGCTTGGTGATAATCATCATGGACACCATTCTATTAGATTTGTTTATTTACCCATAAAAATTAATAAGTGAAACATGTTTGGGCTAAAATGAGCAATCTGCAGGATTTTCGGGGGTAGTGCCAAATTTAATTTTTGTAGTGCCAGAAAGTATACTAAATATTGTTCCCTTATCATTGGTTTCCTTGGTGTTTATTTTGGGCTGTACAATAGTTTTATTATGGAGAAGGCCAGAGGAAAATGCATTCAGCATTTCCATGTTCAGCCAGAGACAGACTGGGAATTCAGGAGATTGGTTCCTTCCCTCACTCCCATCTGCCTGCTCATTCTTTTTACTTGATGAAGAGTTTGGAAAATCCGGCACCTAGACACCAAGAAGAGAGACATAGCCAGTATTAAACCAAAAACCAAACTCATTGCCGTCAAGTCGATTCCAACTCATGGCGACCCTTTGTGTTACAGAGTAGAACTGCTTCATAGGGTTTTCTTGGCTGTAATCTTTACATAAGCAGATCACCAGGACTTTCTTCTGCAGTGCCCCTGGGTGGGTTTGAGCCACCAGTATTTAGGTTAGTAGTTATGTGGGAACAGTTAACACCACCCAGGAACCTAGCCAGAATTAGAGGGATTGTTTTTACTTGTGGATTTGAACTGGCTTCGAGAGGACTGGAAGTGGTATAGGGTCAAATCATTCTCCTTCCTCAGAGCAAGCCAAATCATCTGCCACATGACACGGGGATAATTTTGTAGGTGCGAATTAATATTAGCTGGTTTGTTTTAATAATGGGGCATCTTGGGTTAGTGGTAGAAAGGATACATTTTCAGTGGTGTTGAACAGTAAGGTCCCTATGTGGAGCAAACAGTTTGCACTAGACTGCTAACCAAGAGGTTGATGGTTTGAACCCACCTAGAGGCACCATGGAAGAAAGGCCTGGAGATTTGCTCCCGTAAAGATCACAGCCAAGAAAACCCTATGGAGCAGTTGTACTCTGTAATACATGGGGTCTCCATGAGTTGGAATGACTCGATGGTAATGGGTTTGGTTTCGATCAGTATTTTTGAATTATGAAAGATAACAGGAACAATGCAGCTGTGTTCCCAAAGAGAAGTCAAGAATTCACAGTCTTTAGGATGGACTTCAGCATACCAAGATATTTATTTACCTCCTGACTATCCCTGGAGTTCCCCATCATGACTGCCACCGCCTTGGCCCCGCCATGTCATGTTGGGACTTCTTTATGATCCAGTCTGGAACCGGCGCGGCCCTCCCCCCGCCCAGTCTCCAGCTTCTGGCTCCTTCTCAGGGGAATTTGGAATGAAGAAAAGCTAGCCAGCGTAAGATGGACTCTTGAACTGAAGTTATGTAAACTCAAGTGCTGTGGGAAGCCGTAAGCCTTGAGAAGGTAAGAAACAGAACTACAGAGAGAGAAGAGTAAAGCAGAGGTAAGGGACGCTGGGTCCAGAGAGGTGACAGATCGTTACCAGTCACTTTCGGGTGTCTGGTTCCATTTCCTCCTGAGGCCCGGCTATCCTACTGGGAGTCTTTAAAAAACACCACACCTTTGTAATAAATTTCCATTTTTTCCTCTGAATTTAAACTAGCTATAATAGCTTTATATTCCTTGTAAACTATTAGTAAGGAGTCCTGGTGGTTCAATGGTGACAGCACTCAGCCACTAACCAAAAGGTCGGAGGTTCAAACCCACCAGCCGCTTCACAGGAGAAAGAGGTGATAGTCTGCTTCTGTAAAGATTTGCAGCCTTGGAAACCCTAAGTGGACTGTTCTGCTCTGTCCTAGAGGGTCACTGTGAGTTGGAATAGACTTAACGGCAACAGATTTGTTTTTTTTCTTTCTAGTTTTGTAAACTATTCACATGGACTAAGATAGGTGGGGGCTTCCAGGATGTGGTCTCACTCTGCAAACCAACAGTGGTGGTCTACATCTTAAATGGAGGAAAGGCCAGGAAGCATCTGGATTGCTGCATTTGCAGTATGCCAGCGAGATAACGTAATTATTTGTTCATGTTCACCGTTGTTACTGAGGGCCAAATGCTTTGCCTGCATTCCCATTTGATCAGCACGACCTCACGATGAGTATTCTGAGAGGTTACATAACTTGGAACTCAGAGATGGGAAATGCAGAGCCAGGGACTGGGCATCCGGAAGGGTCTCGCCCTCAGAGCACCTGGCTGTGCTGTAGGAGGCGCGGGGAGGACCCAGCCTGCGTCGGCCTTGGACGGCATCAGGGAGGGTTCCCGGGATGACTCTGTTCTGGACACGAGAGGGGCGAGTGAGCATGGGGGAGACAGAGCAGGTTAATCAAGCTCAGATCAGACTCTGCATTGTCAAGCATTGTGCTGATTCATTCCGTATTGTGGGAATTGTGAGAATGAGGAAGTGATGTAGTAATAAAACCTTCCTGCAAACCACCCTCACCTTGGGAGGCAAACCCATTCCCCCAGACAGAGACTGGGCAGGCTTCCTTATACCTGGAACTTACCGGACCAGGTGTGTGGTACCACGGGCTCTCCTGAGAAGGAATGATGTGCCAGTCTCTTATTGCCTAATAACCAGCTTCTAATCCCTCACGAATTTACAATGTAGGCTTTTATTTTTTTGCAAGAGAGTGCCGATAATAAGTGGGCTGCCTTTGAAAATTCAGAGCCATTTCCTCCCATCCCTATGTGGCTCCCTGCCAGGTGCCTCCAGGGGGAGGTTGTAGGGGTCTTGCCTTCTGAGAGCCAGCAAGTCTCTGACAGAAGTCAGTTTATGGTTGCCTGTGGGATCTGATTACGAGAATGATATGCGCTTGATGGTGATTGGTTACTTCCATTAGTTACGAAAATCAAGATGGCTTTCACGTTTTTAAGACCTTTTCCCCTCTCTTCTGACATTTATGACTCCGTCTTTTGAGATCAAAGTGTACAGAGTTTTTGCAACTCTTCACCCCAGCATTCTGCAAACATGTGTTTGTATGCAGGGCTCTCTACATGCAAGGGAATTAGACCAGTTTTGTGGAGTGTAACAAATATGATGAATTTAGAGCCCCAAGCCTTCCATCCTCCCCATATTGCTGAACGAATGCCTTGTTCTGCAAGAATTCGTTGTGAAATTCGGGAAAAAGACCAGACTTAATGGTCTGACAGAGATGGGAGGAACCCCCAAAACTATGGCCCCCAGACACTCTGTCAACCCGGAACTGAAACCATTCCCAAGGCCCACTCTTCAGGCAAAGATTAGGCAGGACTGTGATGCAAAAAATAATACGCGTGAGGAGTATGCTTCTCAGTTTAGTCAGACACCCGAGACCAGATGGGCGGCTCCTGCCGGGAGGCAGGATGAGAAGGCAGGAAGGGCCAGGCACTGGTCGGATGGACCCAGAGAACCTGAGGTGGGAAGGGGGAGTGTGCTGTCACGCTGCGGGGATTGCAGCTAATGTCACAAAACAATATGTGTATAAATTTTTGAAGGAGAAATTAACTTGAGCTATAAACTTTCACCTAAAGCACGATAAATAAATTTAAAAAAAAGAGAATGGGTCGTGATGCGAGGAGACACATGAACATTATTTTCCATGATGTCATCTGGGCTTATGGGATTTTTTTTTCCTCTGCTACATAATAGCAGACCTTCCATTTTGACCAGTTTTTTTCTTCACCTACTTGCCTGTGCTTTCTCATTAAGCCAGCTTCTAGTACATGTGGCTGGATGGTAGCGTGTCTGCTTTCTTTTCTCTGGCAAAGTTAGGCGTTTGGTGCTCTCCCATGTTGTTGAAGCTGAATAAATCTTGGAAAGTGTGGGAACTTGTCCTAAGAGTTGTAAAGAGGAGCATTCTAGAATATACAGAAATTCTCACGTTAGTGACGATTTTCAATCACACGCTCTGCGTCCCAGATTTAGTGACTCTTTCTGTCAGATGTCAGCTGCTGCCTGTCCTTACAAATGGCTTAGAACCTGGAGGGCTTGTACAGTAGGTGCAGGCTGAGGTACCCACAAGTTCGCCGAGTGCCAGAGGCTGGTTTGAACACAGTGCCGAGGCAGGCACTGACATATCCCCTTGGCTAGGGGAGCACATTGCATTCTGAAGACTAACAGAGAAAATGGTAAAGTCAGCTCTCAGGGGAGTCAGCCGAGAAAGCCCTACCCTCCGGCCTCACCGGCATGTTGGTTGATTCTCCTTGTCTAGGAAAGCTTGCTGGCTTTATTCTTCCTTTTCAGAGGGAGGGAAAGCTCCAAGATACGGGTGATCTGCTTGACTCTTTCTTCCAGGGAGAATATCTCTGCTTGCCCTAAGGAATACGTTCACGATTGAGTTGGGGCGGGGAAGGGGTTGCGTTCTGCTGCAGAAGTTCTCTTTCCAGCACGTGGGAATGGCCAAGCAGCAGAAGTAATGGACACGTTGTCTGTGTTCCCGGCCCTGCAGGTTCACCAGTACTATGGCTGTCTCCCAGAGGAGAAGGTTCCTTATGTCAACAGCCCTGGAGAGAAACTGCGGATCAAGCAACTACTGCACCAGCTGCCCCCACATGACAACGAGGTAAGGGGCTGTGGGGGCTTAGGAAGACTTTCCCTAGAACCTCACGGGAATTGTCACCTCTCCGCTGATCACAGTGCTGTGATCTATGAGATCTCCCAAGAGAAGCTTTGGCGATTTATTGTAAGGTTTTCGCTTCCTTAATTGGAGCCAAAAGAAACTGCCCACCATCTTCTGGGGAGTGTTCCCCAAGCAGAATCCCATTATGGACGGAATTAGCTTCTGTGCCTGGCCCTGCTGGCGATTTTGGGGTAACCAGGGAGCACCAAAACTTAAAAGCTCGAGTCCAGGTCTTCTCTGAAGAGACAGGTGCCATGCTGGCCGCCCGCGTCTGTCCGAGGGAGGATTGAGATGCCCCAGGCCAGCACGAGCCCAGCAAAAACCACGTGACTCTTGAATGTGCAGCATCATTTCACATTAATGAGATTGCAAGCTTTCCACATGACACTCCAGTCGAAGTCAGGGAGCCGGATCTGCAGTTCTGAACGTCTGTGTTTTTGAGGTCATGCAGTCTTGCCAGGATGGTTGTCTGGTGCTCTTGGAAGTATCCCTCACAGGCTGTCCTGTTTGCTGAACCCAGATGCAGAGGCCTAGAACCAGGCATTTCTTGTCTTTGAATTCAAACTGATCATAAAGGTAAATTTGTAAACATGCTTTTCCAAGGATGATGATACCGAGGGGATTAGATATGTAAACTAGAAATTCATGTTTAAGTGTCTGGTTTAAAAAAATAACAATCCTATAGAATTGAATTGTCTGTTCGCTTAACTCTGGCTGTATCTTAAGCAAAAACAAAAAAAGTCATTTGAAATTGAAAGAAGAATTAACCCCTTGAGAGAACTAGACATCAGCTTTCTACCAGCTTCCGTGCTCACGGCTGGACCCCAACAACTCAATCCCGGGAGAAATGAGTGGGTGCTTTTTCGCCTTATTTTCCCTCATCTGAGTGAGAGGGGATAATTTGAGGGCCTCTAAAATAAACATAAAAAGGAGCCTGGGTGGCGTAAGCAGTTTGTGATCGGCTGCTAACCTGAAGCTTGGTAGTTCTAACCCACCCAGCAGTACTATGGAATAAAGGCCTGGCAGTCGGCTTCCATAAACATTACAGCCAAGAAAACCCTATGGAGCAGTTCTCCTCTGTAACACATGGGGTCGCCATAAGTGAGAATTGACTTGGTGGCAACGGGTTTGATTTTTTAAAATAAATGTGAGTAACGAATAAGTCGGACAAAAGCTTGGAGACAGAAGCAGCTCCTTATAAGATGCTGCAATTTCCTTTCCTGCTGCTGCCTTCAGACTCCATCCAATGCCTATAAATAATGCTTTCCCCTTAAAGCTGAGAGCAAGCCTGGAACCTGATGCCCAGGTAACTGATTTGGAGGCTAAAATGTGGGTTTTTACAAGCACGAGGGGTGTGCCTCGCTTTACAAGCATGTCCCTAAAATGTCAGCAGTGTAACTGATTATTGTGGGGCTACTCAGGTCACTGCAGCCCTGTCTCTGGGAAGGCCACAGAAGGTTGTCGTTTTCACTCTTTACTAGATGGAGAGAAGGTATCTTGTCTGCTTTCAGCAGTTCTGTTTATGGTTAACTCTGTTTGCTTGAGAAGAGACTATTCAAATCACTTCTTCCTGCTGGTGGGAATTCCATGCATGTGATCAGTGGGCCATTTTAGCCCTTTGGAGGACAAAGGGTGATTCTAAAGTAAATGTTTGATCATTCCATTTCCCCCACAGTTCAGACAATTTTGATATGCACAGCTGCAGTTTAGTAGACTTTTTTTAATGCCCTGGATTTCAAATTGGGATGTGACAAAGGTTTTCCTCGAACCAGCTGTGTGATAACTCATCAGAACCATTTAGCTAACCTTTCTGATTGCCCAGATTGCTCTGAATGAAGCCGGTGTGGGATTAGAACCAGGTTTCCCAAAGTGTGGTGTATACACAGCTTTGGGTGGTACATGGATGTGGCAGTAAATAAGGCTGAACCATGTAAGTGAGAATGTTACTCCCTTTTGAGTTTCCTTGTAGTCTGAGTGTTTGAATAGGGAGGAGGACATTTCAGTTTGACATCAGCAGATATCTCATACCTCTGTAATCCATACTGGTCCCCACTTTTATATAGGTGCATCAGGGATCTCCCAGGGGCAGAATAGCTGGTTGGAATCTAACAATGTGGTTTTCTTCTCTCCCTATTGATTTTTATGTTTGATCTTCTGCTTATTGTAGGTAATACAGGTTTTCCATGTATAGTCATAATATGCTTTCTTTTTAAGTAAATGTGCTCAAGTTAAAAAAAGTAAGTTAGTTTTAAAACAATATGAAGTAAATAATAGTTGAAGGCTCTGGCAGAATTCCCAATGTGTGCATGAGTAAGTGGAGAGAATGGAGAACACTGGATTCGATCGTCTTTAATGTCCCTTCCTTAATTCTGTGAGTTTCTGTGTTTAACAAGAAGGAGGATCTTATGCAAGTTGGTACGCTTCACCAGAGCCTGGCAGCTGGCCCTTTCCCTCTGGCACAGAGATACAAACGCAGGGATATCCATGGAGCACTGCAGATCCTTCTGGACCAACTCTGCAGTCTCAAACCTTTGTGTCCCCGTTTTCCCAAAATGAGACAAGAGAACAGGAGTCAGGAGCATGCTGACTACCTTCTGGTTCACTGGCTGGGAGCCATCTTTGGGCATCAAGCCTCATTTCCATGGGTGCAAGAGGCTTCAGAAGGTCAGGACCCCTTAATCCAGTTGAGAGAGTGAGAACGTCCTGGAGCTTCAGTAGCGTCAAAGCCATTGGCCGATGATTTGGATTCCAGTTCGGTGGTTGGATATCTGTGTGGTGAGCAGAGTGGGATAGTAAGGATGACTTGGGCTCCAGTGTGGGCTGTTCTAAGCTCTGTTGACTGTCACTGGTCTTGGTGGAGACTCACCCTTAATGGCACCAAGCCTGGTGTTTGTGAAGTTTAGGCAGGGCCTTAGGACCAAACGGACTGTGTTGAATGTGAAAACTCTGTGTCCTGGGCTTCAGGAACCTGAAGGAGCAAGAGTGACCTCCTCCCTGCTGTCTTTTTTGTTGTACAGGTTCGATACTGCAACTCCCTGGATGAGGAAGAGAAGCGGGAGCTGAAGCTGTTCAGTAACCAGAGGAAACGGGAAAACTTGGGCCGCGGCAATGTCAGGCCCTTCCCGGTCACGATGACAGGAGCTATTTGTGAACAGGTGAGTGTGGACTTGGGAGAGTGGGGAGGGGTTCTTCTGTCTCCCTTCACTCATTCATTCAGCCAGCAGAGGCATGGTTCTAGGCCTTGGGTGGGGGTGCAGCAGTGAACAAAAGACAATAAAAGCGTTCCCTTGCCCTTGTAAAGAGTTAGGGAGGAAGTCATGCAATAAACCAAATAAATAAAATAGAAAAAACCCGTCAGAGAAGAGGCCAGGAAGTGCTGGGAGTGTGGAGGCTGCAATTTTAAATAAAGTGGCTGGGGAAGGCCCCCTGGAAAGTGGCATCTCAGTCAAGACATGCAAAAACTAAGGTAGTGAGTCATGCAGACCTTGGGGACAGAGGGAACAGCCAGCTCAGAGGCCCTACAGCAGGAGTGTGTCCATTGTGTTCTGCCAAGGAGGCAATGAGGCAGAGGTTGTGAAGGGGAGAAAATTAGCAGATGAGGTTAGAACTCATGGAGGGCCTGATCATGGAGAGCCATGGGAGAGAGGACTCGTATTTTCAAATGAGTTCTTTAGACAGTGGAGTTTGCCTGGGTCATGGGACCAAAGCCTTTTAAAGGGGTGGTAAATGAGCTTCTTCTTGGAGTTGAGGTCTTTAGCAAAGTGCGTGGAGGACCCAAGCGTTCTCCCTAGGACCTCAGTGCGTTGGAGAGTCTGGATTTGTTTGTTGTCTTACTCACCAGTAGAGAACTCAGGGTGTGGTGGAGGAGGGTTTTAAAGAAAGTGGGTGGGAACTCAGCCTGCCGGGGTTCACCCTGCCCCACCTCTCAGTTGCCAAAGGCCTCCCGGTGGCAAAGGTCCTTTCCTGCACCTCTCTACACCCTACTGCCTTTTGCTCAGCTCCATCTAACTCCTTAAGCTCTTGGTTGACCCATTCAGGCACTGAAGATAAGTCAGCTGCATCTGGAAGAGGGAGCAGGATACGGCCTGAGGGGAGCAGATGCTGTTCCGGGGCCCTTGTTTGAGTTTCCGAGGGGTAAAGGGAGAAGGTCAGGTGGATGGAATAGAGAAGCTGCTTGATGAAGGGAGATAAAGGACCAGAGATTTGACAGTGGGGCCTTCATCCTCCCGTCCTTGAGACCACCCTGGAGGTGCAGGTGCTCAGGGTTACAACATGAGTTTCGGTATCTCGGGACCCTCTGGCACTCGCAGACGGGTTTCCTGCAGCCACGTAAGCTGGGCCCACCTAAGGCAGAAGGATGGTTGGGCATTTCATGGCAGATGTTGAGAGCAGTCTAGAGAAGTGCCAAGAACATGGAGGCAGAAAGACGTAATTTGACTCACGTTTCTGCCACATGACCTTGACCAAATTACTTTTCCTCAGTTTTGTCATTTGAAAAATGGAGCAAAAAGTACCTACCTCACAGAATTATGGTGAGGATTCAATGGGATTATGTAGGTATAACCCACCTACCTACTAAGGTTATCATGAAAGGCAGGGGTGGTATTTTCCATAATATAATGTCAGATCCTTCTCCAACAAAACTACATGCAAATGAAGTAAGAAGTATTCCCAACAGAGCAGTTCCTGGTTTACTGCCACTCAGCATCGCCATCCTAGTGAGGGAAACAAACAGACAAGCCCAAGAAAGTAGAAAGTTAAAAGCATGGGCCCTGGAACCGTGTGTTTGAATTCTCGCTCTTCGGTACACATGTGTGAACTCCCAGAGACTGTTTCATGAGACCTTTACGTCATTGTCTGTAATGCCCTTACGTCATTTTTCCATGATGATGTTCAACCCGTACAAGGTCTATGGTGTGAAAAATGTTGGGAAATGGCTGTTCTACTCCTTAGGCATTGCCTCCAGAGCTCAGCCACTCACACCAGGTCATAATGCTGGACTCCCAGGGTGGGAACCTCATGGCCAACCCCACAGTCACCTGAGAGCCACCATGGACCCACGCTTCAGGCTTTGCTCCTTGTCACCAAAGACCCTCAGGCCACATTCTCTGTCCCATCCTGCAACTGCAGGCATGGGTCAGTCTGCCTTACCCTTTTTGGATGGGGGATGGGACATTGGAGACAGAGTGAGAAGGTAGGGAAGGAACAGGGAAGAAGCCTTTTCCATAGTTTGGCCTTAGAAGTGGTGCCTTTCAATCAAGACTATATAAAAAGATGTTAAAGGAAGCAGGCTGAAAGCATGCCTGAAGGGTGAGTAAGGAACCCTAGTGATGCAGCGGTTAAGTGCTCAGCTACTAACTGAAGGCTTGGTGGTTTGAGCCCACCCAGTGGCTCTGCAAGGAGAATGGCCTGGCGATCTGCTCCAGTAAAGATTATATCCTAGAAAGCCATATGGGGCAGTTATACTCTGTCGCATGGGGTCATTGAGTCAGGCGCCTAACAACAAGGGCAGGTGGAGGAAGTAAAGGATGGCATGTTTCTACCCACTGCTCCCCCTGCCATCCAACAGTGCAGACCCACCCTCTCCCACAGCCCCCTCCAAGCCCTCCTATTCCCGCCTGCCCACCACCTCCCCCAGCCAGCTCCTTCTGGTGTTGAACTTGACTGTGCTTCTGAATCGGTCAGTATCCAGTAGCCAATGAGACCTGCCCTTGGAGCTCCAGAGTGTTGCTCTGCTAATGGAGCTCTTCTTTCCTTCCCACCTTTGGGATTCATGCTTCTCAGGCACTGTGTCTTCATCTTTCCTTGTAGGCCCAAGGAAATGAGGGTGGGGAAGGGCCAGAAAAACCTGCCTGGCCAGGTACCTACAGCAGGTTACGCTGTGACCGCATTTGAGAATAAGTGCCCACCACCCAGCTGTTGTTACGGTCACCGTTGTCATTTATGAAGAGCAAAGCAGAAGACCTGGAAATGGGGCAGTGCTGGTACTGACCTTTCTCTTTGCCTCACAGTGCGGAGGCCAGATCAACGGCGGGGACATTGCTGTGTTTGCGTCCCGCGCTGGCCACGGTGTTTGCTGGCACCCGCCGTGCTTCATCTGCACCGTCTGCAGCGAGCTCCTGGTGGACTTGATCTACTTTTATCAAGACGGGAAGATATACTGTGGCCGGCACCACGCCGAGTGCCTGAAGCCTCGCTGTGCCGCCTGTGACGAGGTCAGAGCGGATGTGTCAGGCTCGCGGCCCTACCTGGCACCCCTAGCTTGCGCCATTGCCAACCCTTTGTTCTGGGCTTCCTGCACAGAAGAAAACCATAGGCGACTCCCCCTCTTATTTTAACCCTTTCAACACTAGCAAGCCCCACCCATCCCTGGTTGCTGAAATGCCCGGGATTCTGGCCCACTTTACCAAATGCAGCGGTCTCATGGGCCTCCCAATGGGAAGGCGGTTTCTGTAGCTCAGGAGGCCCCCAAGTGGCATCCCCAGGCAGTAGGCCAGTACAGAACTCCTAAGAAAAAAATTTTGAAAAAGCATCGTGAAGCTTTAGATTTCTGCCCTAATCCCAGGGAGCAGTTGTCAGTAATGGAGTGCCACTTATATAGTGAAATAGCTCAGTTTCCCACAATTTGATGGGCTCGATTGGTTTAAGGAGAGAAGAAAATTAATAGCATTATTAGATTTTCACACAGTTTTTAGAAGTTTGGAGTGAGGATTCAGGAGGCAGATGGATACTCCATTTGGATATCTCTGGTTGAAGTATCACCTTTCATGCAGGAGACCCGGGTTCGATTCCCAGCCAATGCACCTCATGCACAGCCACCACCCGTCTTGTCAGTGGAGGCTTGCGTGTTGCTGTGATGCTGAACAGGTTTCAGCGGAGTTTCCAGACTAAGAAGGACTAGGAAAAATGCATACCAATCTACTTCAGGAAATCAACCCATGACAACCTCATGGATCACAGTGGTCCCGTCCCTTTGTGCATGGGGTCGCCATGAGTAGGGGGCACCCTGACAGCAGCTAACAGCAGTAACCCTGGGTAAGAAAGCAGATAGAGGACCAGGCTCACGCCAGGTAGGTTCTCCCATGAGAAACACACCCAGGCTTTTCTGGTTTTGATTTGAAAGTTTGGAGCAGAAAGGAGAATGTTCTAAACCTGACTTCTTTTGTGGGAATAATTTGGGGGAATATCTTGGACAGAGGTTTCCTCCTGCACAGGGGAGATGTTCAGGTCTAACAATGGATTTGTATGAACAGTAATGTGGAAGGCACCACCCTCCATTTTCAGCCAAGCAGAGTCCCGTATCAGGTGGGCCTTGTTCTCTTACAAACTAACCTGTCTTTGCTCTTTAGAAGATGATCCGATTTAACTGATTTGCTTCTAATGCTTATAGTGATTTCTGGAGAGATCCTCTGGGGAGGTAGTTGGAAACTGAGTTCAGATCCAACTCTGTGATTCTAGGCAGCAACTTTACTTTCAGGCTTCAGTTTCCACACCTGGAAAGTGGTGCTTGTGGTATGGCTTTATGTTATTTATTGCAATTGAATTGCTTTGAAATTTTTTAATTGGAATATAATTCACGTACATAAAATTTACCCTTAAGTGTACAATTTAGTGGAGTTTTTTTCCCAAGAATAAATACAGGATTTGACAACCGTCATCATCTGATTTAAAACATTTTCATCCTCCTAAGAAGAAACCCTGTACTCATTAGTGGTCGGTTTCTACCCTCCACCCCCTTACTACCCTTCTTCCCCAGGCAATCACCAGTCTATTTTCTGTCTCTGTGGATGTGTGGATTCTGGAGATTTCGTATAAATGGGATCATGCAGTATGTGGCCTTCGTGCCTTGCTTCCTTCACACGGTGGAATGTTTTTAAGATTCATCCATGTTGTAGCCTGTGTCAGCTCTTCACGCCTTCTCATGGCTGAGTAACACTCCATTGTATGGGTGGACCACGTGTTGTTTCTCTGTTCATCAAGTGATGGACATTTGAGTTATTTCCACTTTTTGGCTATTATGAATAATGCTGCTGTTAACATTAGTAAGTGAGTTTTTGTGTGGACATATGTTTTAAGTTCTTGGGAGTATATACCTAAGAATGGAATTGCTGGGTCATATGGTAACTGTAACTTTTTTGAGGGAATGCCAAACTGTTTTTCAAGGCAAGGGCACCATTCCATTCCCACCGTTAACGAGTGAGGGTTCCAATGTCTCCACGTTCTTGCCAATGCTTGTTATCGCCCGTCTTTTTGCTAATAGTTATCCTAGTGGGTGTCAGGTGGTATCTCGTTATGGTTTTGACTTGCATTCCCAAAATGGTTAATGATTTTGAGCATCCTTGCATATGTTTATTGGCCATTTAGAGAGATGCCTGTTCAAATCTCTTAGCTTTTGTTTAAGTTGGCTTGTCTTTCTTTTTATCAGTGAGTTGTAAGAGTTGTTTATATATTCTGGTCACCAGTCCCTTATCACATACTGATTTGCAGACGTTTTTTCCGTTCTGGGAGTTGTATTTTCACTTTCTTTGATAGGATCCTTTGAAACACCAAAGTTTCTAATTTTTATGAATTCCAGTTTATCTATTTTTTTCTTTTGCTCCTTGTGCTTTTAGTGTTATACCTAAAAACCATTGCCTAATCTAAGGTCACAAAGACACCTATGTTTTCTTCCGAGAGTTTAATAGTTTTAGGTTTACACTTAGGTCTTTGTTCCATTTTAAGTTAATTTCTTAATATGGGGTGAGGTTGGGGTCCAAATTCATTCTTTCCTGTGTGAGTATCCAGTTGTCCCAGTACCATTTGTTGAAAAGATCACTCTTCTATTGAATTGTCTTGGTAGCCTTTTTGAAAATCAAGTGATCATAGCCTCTGGGTTTGGTTTTGAACTCTCAATTCTATTTCACTGATTTCTGTGTCCATCCTAATACCACACTGTCTTGATTACTGTAGCTTTGTGGTACAGTTTTGAAATCTGTGCCTTGAAATTAAAAAGAAGCTCTGTATCAGGGGCCAAAACTCAAATGCTTCTGATAGCCAATCCCATATCGTAAATGAAGGAGATCCATTTTAAGGCAATAAGGAGTAGTTAAGAATCTGACAAACTGGAGAGGTCAGAGCCCATCTGTTGTGGATTGAGTTGTGCCCTCCCAGAATGTGAAGCCATCCACTTGTGGTATTTCTGTTATAGCAGCACTGAATAACTAAGACACTGTCTGAAAGCAGCAACCCCTTTCTCAGGTCTCGTCTGTCACTGCCTTGCACGAATGTGTGCCCAGCATGGCCAAATGTTATATTCTCCACAGAGAAGCCAGGGTTCCAAGTGTTTGTATGAAATTTCTCTATTTTTTAAATAGTGTGTGCAAACCAAATGAAACAGATGTGTTTGTCTATGTCTGACGAGTCCATGGGCTATCAGTTTATGGTGCTGCTGTAATCTTCAGGATGGAAAATTCTTTCTGCTTTTGAAACGTGGTTAAATCCATCCCTGGCCAGGCCAGAAACTAGGTTTAATTGTGCTTTAGGTATATCCTCATTTGGGAGCTGATATAAATATAGAATAAACATATATATATTATTGTTTAATAACTCGTGCGCTAGACCTGCTTTTCCACCCTTCTAATTTGGGGGGACCCCTTAGCTTTTCTTCTTCAAAGTATGTTCTCATAGCTGGGTCTCAAGCACTGACCATTTGGCTTCCCGACCTCCAGATCATCTTTGCGGATGAATGCACAGAAGCTGAGGGGCGTCACTGGCATATGAAACATTTTTGCTGCTTCGAGTGTGAGACGGTGCTGGGTGGCCAGCGCTACATCATGAAGGAGGGAAGACCCTACTGTTGCCACTGCTTCGAGTCCCTGTACGCGGAATATTGTGACACCTGTGCTCAACACATAGGTGAGGCCATTCTCTGTG
>NW_004443937.1:43646723-43653291 GCF_000243295.1 Trichechus manatus latirostris | reverse complement strand
TGAGTTAGTCCTGTATGACGTGGTCTCGGCTGTGTCTGGATATGAGTTAGTCCTGTATGACGTGGTCTCGGCTGTGTCTGGATAGTGAGCACTCCTCTGGTTACAGACGACAGAATCCCAGCTCATACTAGCTTAGGTGGGAGAAGGGATTTCTTGACTCATGTTCCTGGAAAGACCAAGGAGGGCTGCAGGTAGGGATGGATTAAGGGTTCAAACAAAAGTCTCTTTTTTTCCTCCGTGTCTCAGCTCACCTTGCCTTCTTAGGACCTGGATTCTCAAAATGAGAGGAGCCATCCCTCTTCAAATATCCAGTTCAGTCCCTCCAAATAGGAATCTTACTGGCCCTGCTTCCATCATACGCCCAACCCAGAAAAAGAGAATAAGTCTCCCTGCTGGTCTGCCTGAATCATGGGCCCACCCCTGAGGCAATGCGAGGGTGCTGTATGAGGGACAGACCCATGACCAAGGGAGGGGGGGAGAGGGCTCAGGGGGAAAATACAAAAAGAAAATATAAACAGATGTCTTTCACAGCCTCCTTGGAAAAAATTGGGGGTCAGCTGAGTGAAGAAGCAAAGCAGACCTCTTGGTGGGGAAGGATAGTCAAGGAAACCAAATGGTTTCCAGCAAGCGTATCATTAAGAAAAAAAAAAAAAAATCGGCAAAGGCTGACCCAGCTCAAGCTCAGCCAGATTCAGAGCAAAAGAACCTCAGGTAGCTCAGAAGCTATAAACTCCCCAAGTAAGAGGCAGATCTGATATGGTGAAAATCATCTTCCCTTTGCAAATAACCGATTTGTTCAGCCCTTCAACACTGCCCCAGATCATACTGTGTCTGAGGCTTGTTCATTCCACTTGCCTTTCCTGGCACCTTGGGAATGAGCCACCCTTTGAAAAAAACTGGCAGTGAGCGAATGTCTGAGAGACCAGCAGCCCAGGCCTCCCGTGGCCTATACAGTTGCAGAAGTCTGTTCAGGAGCTGCCGACTTCTTACCTACAGTGAGGAGAAGTGGTAAACATCAGCCTCTGAGCACATTTTGCCCCTGTATGAGCTTTTATCAGGACCAAAAAGAAATGGCTTTGTCTCCCTGGGCATCCAAAGTGATATATTTAAATGAAAAATTAGCTAGTGATTCAGAGAGCTTTATGTGCTCATAAAAACCACAGCTTTGTACACAAGCGACCGACTGTGTTGCTCAGTGGTATTTGTCACTGGGGAGTCCCATCCCAGAGACTCAGGCCTGCCTCTCTGAGGCTTTCTGATCTGGAGTCCTGTGTCAGGGCCAGGGGTAAGCACTGCTGTGGAGACCTTTGTGCAGCTGCATTCCATTCTGGGGCTTTGGGTGACGCACAGGTCCCCTTGCCCCTAAGACCCTCACCCTCTCAAAGCCTGAAGTCTTGACCAAGGACCCAGGAGCTTTCTGTTCTCCAAGACCAAAGCAGACAGACAGAAAAACAGACAAACTTTCCTACGAGTTAGGAAATAGGATCTCCCTCTTGACAGGTAGCTGGGCATGTGCGGAAGGGAAGGATGGGACAGTGTCAGGGAAAATGGCGTAGCTCGCTCATACAGTATGGCTCCCCTGTGGATCCTGAGTCTGCAAGTCGGCGGGTGCTCAGAGGAGAGGGACTGAGCGTACAGAAGACTCGCCTACAGCGGCAGCAGCCCTTCCCTTTAGTATTTCTGTCTCTTCTGTCCCTTTCTGTGGACATTTAAAGGCTTGTCTAGAAACTGCTGTTTAGAATTTTCACTCAGTGGCTTGGGAGAGATCAAAAGTGTCTGTTGCTCCGCCATGCCCACCTCCGAAGGTCCTTCTGTTCCCTCTGTGGCCTCTTGGGCATGCATTTCAGCCACAGCTGTTAGCATGTAAGGAGCCCTGGTGTGTGATGGGTAAGCGCTGGGCTGCTAACCCAAAAGGCTTGCGGTTCAAACCCACCCAGCAGCTCCACAGGAGAAACGACCTGGAGATCTGTTCCCATAAAGATTACAGTGTAGGAGAACCCATGGGGCAGTTGTACTCTGTCCTGTAGGGTCTCTGTGAGTTGGAATCGACTGGACATCACACAGCAACAACAGTTAGCATATATCGGCTTCCCCTCCTCCTTTCCTTGTAAACCTAAAAAAGGCGTCAGTGCTTCACCAGAGAAGAGAGCTGCTGTGGCCTGCATTCGCTGAAATGAAATGAAATGGCCCTGAATTTTTTTTTTTAAAGGATTCACTTTTCTGCAAAATGTAATTTTCCTGCGGCAGTGAAAGGGCCCACTCTGTGTACTGTGCGTTCCACGGTCGCTGGACGGTCACATGCTGACCGTACTGTACAAACATTCCATATTTATACAGCCGCTCCGAGCAGACCCTGCATCAGGCGGCCGTTGCCAGGGCAACAGTGCTTTTGCCTGCGCGGGGCAGAGTAAACAGTCCTATAAACAGATGGAGGCTGGAGCGGCAGTGGACGCAGGCACCTCAGAGAAGTGCTTAAAGGCTTAGGGAGGGAATCAAAAGGATGGCTCAGATGTTGGACGACAGAGCGTTTGCCAGATGTTTAGAGTTCAGGAACAGTTCAGAGGGCCATCCGACATGGCTGATGTTTATCAGGGACCACGTTCCACTGCCTGCTGGGCTGCTTTATCAACCCCCACCCCCAGCCTATCCTTCTGGGAGGCCCCCGTCCCCAGAAACCAGGTCCCTGCTGCAGCGATGAACATGTTTCCTGGAGAAGCAGGAGAGCAGCTGGGGGAGGCCAGGCCATAAGAACTGGGCCCCTGTCACTTGTCAGAGAGTGTGGGTCAGGCTCCAGCTGCCTGGACACTGGGCCAAGCAGGAGCTCACCGCAGAGGACTCAAGGCCACCAGGGGTGCCCGCTCGAGCCCTCTGGAGACTTGGCCTGTGACAAGGAGGGGCAGAAGGGAAGGCGGGCCGTGTGAGCCAGCCTCAGAGTTCTTTCTTGGGTTCCAGTCTGGCAGCAACCCTCAGAGCAAAGAGGGAGACAGTCATTCAGACCCAATGAAAATAAAAAAATAAAACCTCTAAGAATAGTTCACAGGCACAGGTCTGAGAGCCCCAGGCGTGTTAACGCATTTAATCCTCACAGTAACCCTGTAAGGTAAGTACTACGATTATCCCTGTTTTACTGCTGAGGCGTGAAATTGAGGCATGGAGAGATGAAGCAGCGGGCCTCAGGTCACACAGCTAGAAGAGGGCAGAGCGAAGATGTGAACCCAGGCAAATGGGTTTCAGCGTCCGTGGTCCTTGTAAGCACATTAGACTGAGCTTTAGCTGACGAAATGGGACGGAGCTGACTCCAGAAGCCTTACTTGTAACTGCTACAGAATTTTGACCCCGCTCCTCTAGGCTCCCCCTTCCTCCCAGGGGTGGGGGCAGATCCCCCAGCTCTGGGTAGTTTGTTTTTTAGCCCTGGCACTTTCTTACTCTTCAGGTGCTGAGAGGGCGGCTGATTCACAGTGTCCCTCTCACCATGAGGTGGCCCTATGGTTGCTCCTGTCCCTCTGATAATCCCCCCTGGTGGCATAGTGGTTAAGCCTTTGGCTGCTAACTGAAAGGTCAGCAGTTCAAACCCACCAGCCACTCCAAGGGAGAAAGATGTGGCGGTCAGCTTCCATAAAGATTACAGGTTTGGAAACCCTATGGGGCAGTTCTACTCTGTCCTATATGGTCGCTCTGAGTTGGAATTGGTTTGGTTTGTTTTTTTTCAGTCCCTAGGGGCAGGATCTCAAATAAACAGACTCCCCGTAGTTTACCTCAAACGTCTCTCCCCGTGAGCTCCAGTGACATAGAAGGAATAGGGGAAGGGCCAGGATAAGGGGAAGGCAAGGCCCCGTCCCTTCTGTCTTCTGTTCTTGTGGCTCTCTCTCTCTCTCTGTCTGGAGTCCTCCGTTCCCTGACCTCTGCTTCTCCAGACAGGTCTCTCGAAGTTACTCTGTAAATGTTCAGGCTCAGAAGTTCTCAGTCACTGAAGGTGGTGTTCACATTAGTATTACTTTTCTGGGAAGACTTGTATCATTATGCATCAGGACTCTTGAAAAGGTTCCCTTCCAAACCAGAAAAACCCATTGCCATCGAGTCAATTCCAACTGATAGTGACCCCATAGGACAGAGTAGAACTGCCCCACAGGGTTTCCAGGGAGCAGCTGGTGGATTCGAACTGTGGACCTTTTGGTTAGCAGCCAAACACTTAACCACTGTGCCAGTTACTTGTGACTGAATTCTCAGGCAAGGGGAGCTCCCCCCATGGAGCTCAACATCCTCTGGCTTCCATTCGGGCAGCTTAGCACCTGCAGTAGAAGGAGAACTTCTTTGACTTCTTAGCAGAAGTCCCAGGTGACTCTGACTGGCCCAGCGAAGGTCACATGCCCACCCCTGAACCAGTCACAGTTGGGGTTCATGTCTTAGAGTGGGGGCAGGTGGGGTTCTGCAGGGAGATACAGCCCTATAACCAGAAGAGGCAGAGGAGATGGTGAGAAGAACAGCAGGGGCCATGGAAACACAGGGTGGAAACGTGTGTCTTCCTTTCCCGATGAAGTTAAGCAAAGGGTATGCATGCTTACGGAGGGGCAGTATCTGGCCAGCTACCTCCAAACTGTTCCTTACCAAGAGCTAAATCTACTTTTTTCTTTCCCGCTGAGCTGCTACAGTGGATTGCCCACTGGAATGGTATACGTTGGTGGTGGGAATTCAGTCCTGCATCCAAGCACCGTAGGAAGAGCCCCTGGGTCCAGGAGATAGCACGGAAGTGTAATGACCCTGTGCTCCTAGAGCTTCACATTTAGTAGAGGAGACAGATTATAAAGAAGCACCCTCATGTGGTGGTACAGTTCCCCAGGTGACATCGGTGCTGTGAGGACGTATGCAGCAGATAAGGGAGGGGAGTGGTGGAGAACATACTGTTAGGGTGGACAGGAAGACCACTCCAAGGAGCTGGCATTTGAGCAGACACCTCAAGAGGGTGAAGGAAATAGTATCAGGGTCATGGTTGGGAGCAAGACGTCCTGGGTACAGATACTGTCTCTGCTTCTTAGTTTGATGACCTTAGGCAAGTTGCTGAACCTCTCTGTGCCTTTGTTTTCTCATCTGACAAAAGGAGATCGTAGTAGAAACCCACTTCATACAGGTGAGGAATTGAGTGGGCTTCCATACATAAAGTCCCTGATGCAGCGCTTCATGATATGTGTGTTATCGTTACTGCTGTTTGAGAGAAGTGTGTTCCTGACAGAAGGAACCCTGCAGAGGGCATTGTGATCTGGATTCTCCACGCCCAGAGCAAATGAGTTAAGAAGGAGCTGACTGGTAGAGCAAGGGAGCTCCCGTAGTGGGCTGTGGATGCCATCTGCGTGGTGACCTGATCATTGATTTATGGACGGTGCCTTCTGCCGCATCTGGAGCCCAGAGCAAACCAGGGTGCTGTGTGTTCAGGCTGTAGTGAAGGACTCTGAGCAGTGTCTGTTCTTTCCGCAGGGATCGACCAAGGTCAGATGACATATGACGGCCAACACTGGCACGCCACTGAGACCTGTTTCTGCTGTGCTCACTGCAAAAAGTCCCTTCTGGGGCGGCCGTTCCTCCCGAAGCAGGGCCAGATATTCTGCTCTCGGGCCTGCAGTGCTGGTGAGGACCCCAATGGCTCTGACTCATCGGATTCAGCTTTCCAGAACGCCAGGGCCAAGGAGTCCCGGCGCAGCGCCAAGATCGGCAAGAACAAGGGCAAGACAGAGGAGCCCGTGCTGACCCAGCACAGCCAGCTGCAGGTGAGTTCCAACCTGCTGTCCGCCGACGTGGACCCCCTGTCAATGCAGATGGACCTGCTCAGCCTGTCCAGCCAGACGCCCAGCCTCAACCGGGACCCTATTTGGAGGAGCCGGGACGAGCCCTATCCTTTCGGGAACCCGATGGAGCAGAAGCCGTCGCAGAGTCCTCTGCAGCTCCTCAGCCAGTGCAACATCAGAACTTCCTACAGCCCGGGAGGCCAAGGGGCCGGGGCGCAGCCTGACGTGTGGGGCAAGCACTTCAGCAACCCCAAAAGGAGCTCGTCGCTGGCCATGAAGGGGCACGGGGGCAGCTTCGTCAAGGAGTGTCGAGAGGACTATTACCCGGGCAGGCTGAGGTCCCAGGAGAGCTACAGCGACATGTCCAGCCAGAGCTTTAGCGAAACCCGGGGCAACATCCAAGTCCCCAAATACGAGGAGGAGGAGGAAGGGGATATGCCCGCTCAGCAGTGTCGGACCCGTCACCCCGTCGGCTCCCTGAAATACACGGAGGACATGACGCCCACTGAGCAGACCCCTCGGGGCTCCATGGAGTCGTTGGCCCTGTCTAACGCAACAGGTAGGTTCTGTTCACCTGGGAAGCAGGTAGCATGAGGTGATCCGTGGGCAACCTGACGCCGGTCCTCGGGGTTGTAGTGCTGGTCCTGCCCTGTGGGTTCCTCCAGCAGCTGCTGAGGAGGGTGAGTTCAGCTTCTGGTCGTTTCTGTCTCTGAAGCGGTAACACAGTAAAGCCTGAGGCAGGCGTTTGGATGCCTCTGGTTCATTGAGCGCTGCCTCCCAGGAGGGAGAGC
>NW_004443937.1:43640868-43646323 GCF_000243295.1 Trichechus manatus latirostris | reverse complement strand
GGAAGGGGCCAGGTGACGGGGAGAGGGGATAGGGCCCGGAAGGGGCCAGGTGACGGGGAGAGGGGATGGGGCCCGGAAGGGGCCAGGTGACGGGGAGAGGGGATAGGGCCCGGAAGGGGCCAGGTGACAGGGAGAGGGGATAGGGCCGGGGAAGGGCCAGGTGACGGGGAGAGGGGATAGGGCCCGGAAGGGGCCAGGTGACAGGGAGAGGGGATAGGGCCGGGGAAGGGCCAGGTGACAGGGAGAGGAGATAGGGCCCGCAAGGGGCCAGGTGACAGGGAGAGGGGATAGGGCCAGGAAGGGGCCAGATGACGGGGAGAGGGCATAGGGCCGGGAAGGGGCCAGGTGACAGGCTGATCCCACGGGGGCTCTGGAGGGTGAGCTGCACCATAGAGTTGGTTCCTTCTTGAGGCCAAGGGGCTGGTCCTTTGTATGGCTGTGTCGGTCTGTCGCTGGCTCTGGGCTCCTGGAGAGTGAGTGTGGGGTGAGGTTGTGGATGTGGGCATGGTGTAAAGCAGCTCCTGTTAGCCAGAGGGAGCATTGAGGAGAAGGGGGCAGCGCTCCCAATGCCTGGGGGACAGGTGCCCGGCCTGGGACTACCTGGACACCAGAAGCATCCCCTGCAGCTGCCAAGGCTGTCCTGGACCCCAGTGCCTCACCAGGGAGCTGGTGTGAATGTGCGCATAAAGGCGTGATAAACGTGTAGCTATAGACAAGGAGAGGCTGGGCAGCGGCAAAGGACAGAAGTGAAGAGAGAGCCAGTCCCTCGCATGCTGTCTCCAGCAAGTTGTCTGCTTGGCTGGTGTGAACGCCAAGACCGATGTTCTCTAAGGTGGTGCTATCCCAAGCGCAGTCGGAGGATCAGGGCTGGCCTGTGAACTGTTACCAGTTCACAGCGTCTTAAGTGCTGAGTGTCTAGAAACTTAGAGCCCTTTGCCGTCGCTGCAGCCTCCCGCAGAGATCAGTGGTCCCATCTCATTGATCAGGGTGTGGGCCAGCCAGGGGCTCATGGAACTCACATGGTGAGTCCCGTGTGGTGTGTGCTGCCCATCCCTCATGCTCAGTAGGTCTGTGTGTCTGTCCACAATGGATCGGAAATGGAAACAAACGGGCCCTTCACCACCAGTAGCTTGAGAGGTATGGCTGTAGATGTGCTGAACGTGTTGTTGTGAGTTGACGTCAGGCCGGCTCCGACTCACGGCGACCTTGTGTATCACTAAATGACCATTGCCCAGTCCTGCACCATTTTCATGATCCTTGCTGTGCCTGACTTCGTTGCGTTTTTAGTGTCTTGCTACCTAGGGAGCTCATCTTCTGGCACTGTATCAGACAGTATTCTGTTGTGATCCATAGGGTTTTCATTGGCTATTGTTCGGAAGTAGTCTATCTTAGTCTGAAAGTTCCACTGAAACCCGTCCGCCATGGGTGACCCTGTTGGTATTTGAGACACCGGTTGCATAGCTTCCAGCATCACAGCAACACACAAGCCAGCACAAGACGACAAACTGACAGGGGTGGTGGGTACTAAAGTATCTGTCCCTGTGGGGGCAGGGCACAACGGGAGATACAAGTCTGCCCCTTCCAGCAGGGACCCCATAGTCCAATGGGTCTGGCTGGAGACTGTGATAACCAAGTGCATGCCAGCCCCATCTGAAGGGGAAAGGGGCTACTCGGCTCCAGCTGATTCCTGCCACGTGCAGGTTTATCTGTTCAGCTAACATATACATAGCTCGTACCCTATGCCAGGAATTGTTCTAAGCACTTTATAAATATTGGTTCATTTGATATAATCACCACAACCCTATGAGGGAGGTGTGTGCTATTCCAAGTCTCATTTCAGAATTGAAGAAACTAAGGCCCAGCGAGGTAGAGGGCTTTGCTCAAAGTCACCCAGCTTTAAGTGGCAGAGGAGGGATTTGAACCCATGCCTGGGATTCCAGAGTGAGGCTCTTAGCCACGCCAGCTTGCCAGCCTAATAAGAGCCCCACGCTGCCAGATCCTCCGGTTGTTCCCGAGAAGTTAGAACTGTGGATTTTTCATGCGCAATCTGTTTAAACTCTCTGCTAGACAAACAGGGCCTGTCTGTGAGTTGTAGGATGTTTATAGAGTGCCTTTTACCTTTTATTCCCCCTCACGTCTGTGTTCTCGTTTGTCCCCGAGGGACAGAGCCCGGGTTTCAGATAAAGAAACGAGGCCTCGGTGACTCAGCGCCTGGTCCAGTGCCATAGAAGTGAGCAATTAGTGCAGAGTGATGTCTGCCTGGCGCCCCACCCAGTGTGTGTGATTCTTGGGAGATCTGTGTGCTATAGTTAGTTAAGAGGACAAGAGATAAGTAAGTAATTCGGCCTCTAAAGCCGAATTTCTCAAAGCTAGCCCACCTGCGTTAGAACAGTTGGGGTGCTTGAGGAACCCATGGACCCCTGGGATTCCACCAGATCCACTACATCAGACTCTCTGGAGGTGGGGCCCAGGAATCTGCATTTAACCAGCTCCCTGCTGATGCTGCCGTGCACCATTATCTGAGAACAGTTTCTCCTGGGTTTGCCTGTTCTGACTCTCTCGTCTTCACACTGTGACTTCTGGGGGAAGCAGAATGTTGGAGAAGCTGAGTTAGAACGAGTCTAAGAAGCTGAGTTAGAAAGTCTCCATTCCTAAGGAGGAAGTCCCAGGGAAATTATCCCTGTGATTTTTTTTTTTTTTTTTTTAGATAATATTTTACTGTCTTTAAGGTGAAACTTTACACAGCAAATTAGGTTCCCATTTAACAATTTCTGCACAAGTTATCCAGTGATATTGGTTACTTTTTTGCGTTGTGTCATCTTTGTTCATTCCAGTCTGGTTGTTCTGTTTCCAGTCCCCTAGTTTCCCTGCCCCTTTATCTTCTCATCTTTGCTTTAAGGTAATTGTTGACCATTTGGTCTCATAGATGTTTTTTCAAAGGAGCTCATTGCTCATGGTTGATAGTCTATGTTTTATGAGCCAATCTGTTATTTAGCTAAAAGGTGATCTCAAGGGACCCCCTGCTTTTTTATGGATCCTTCAGCAAAAAAACTAATGCCCCTCAGGCTCTGAGATTTTTGGAAGGCAACCCTGAACCATGTCTGACAACACTGAGAAAAAAGTTCCTCAGATCAGCACTGTCCAACAGAGTAGCTACTAGCCACGTGTGACTATTGAAATTTAAATTAAATTAAAATTAAGTTACTCAGTTGCACTAGCCACATTTCAAGTGCTCAGTAGCACTGAACTGATTTTTAAATTTCACTTAATTTTAATTAATTTACATTTCAGTAGCGACATTGGCTAGTGGCTACCCTGTTGGAGCGCAGAAATGAGGGAATTGAGCTGATAGGATGGACACCGTACCAACGCCAACATCATCCTTTGGAAATTCTCGCATGAGCATCAAAGGCCTTCATCACTCGGGAGCTGGGTGGCCTTGAAGAAGTCACTCATTCCCTAAGGCTCCATTTCCTCATCTATGGAATTTGTTGAATAATCATACGTCCTTTGCAGGGTTTCTGTAAAAATTAAATGACAGTGCATTTAAGTTCATTAGCCTGGTCTCTGACATACCAAACCAAAACCCAGACCCATTGCCCTTGCATCAGTTCTGACTCGTGGTGACCAAGCAGATCACCAGGCCTTTCTTCCACAGCACCGCTGGATGGGCCCAAACCACCCGTCTTTAAGTTAGCAGACGAACGCTAACTGTTTGCGCCACCCACAGACCTCTTCCTGATGTACGTGTGTTGTTGTGTGCCGCTGAGTCAATTCCAAAGGCACGCAACAACAGCATATGCATGTCCCGTAGCGACCCCATAGGACAGAATAGAACTCTCCCATAGGGCTTCCTAGCTGTAATCCTTACGGAAGCAGACTGCCAGGTCTCTCCTCCCACGGAGCCACTGTGGGTTGGAGCCCCTGGTGAGTTTGAACTGCCCACCTTTCGGTTAACAGCCGAGTGCTTAACCATTACACCCCTACACCCCTAGAGCTCCTTTGACGCACGTGTAACCTTCCTTAATGGTTCCCTGATGCCGTTATTGACATTACGGTTATCGTTGTCATCGTCATGTCTTCCTCCTCCCGAGCACGCTCATCCGTACGTTCAGCTCCTTACATAGCTGTGATGGCTGCTAACTTCTCCCACATCCACTAGTTGAGCAGGTTTGCAGTTCTGGGTTTTAAAAATGCTTCCGTGTGTTCCTTACCAGCATGGGAAGAGCATGAAAAATGGGGAACTAAAGAAATCCATTTTGTGCCCTTGTGTTTCCGTGGACTCGTCACACACGACAGAGTGGAAGGAAGCGTGTGGCTGGTATTCTGAGCACAGCTTGTCATACGTCGTTGGAGCAGACCCTCAGTAGCCTTTCACAGCCACACACACACACACACACGCACACACGCACGCACACACACGCCCAGGATGTGATGTCATCTCAGCTTGAAGAGTCAGTGTTTCTGCTGCCCACCCTCTTCGTTGCCTTTGAATTTTGCTAGAAAATTCTGTAGTCTTTTGAAAGGCCAGAGTTCTGTGCTATCTGTTTATCTTTAAATCTAGAATCATAGTCTATGAGTAACTGGTGTGTATCACAAAAGGCTTAGTCAAAATACCTTGAGCCTTTGGCTAAAGCCAGATTTTGGGATAATGGATTTTTTTCTTCCATGTTCAGTAACTTATGCTACTGAATATGTCTGTAGTGTTTAATCTGGCATGAAGTTGGATCTTTCTGGGGGCAGCATTTTTCCCTAGAACAGACCTGTGAAAACAGATAGCCCCAGTGGCTGCCCAGCCTCGGATCCGGGCTTTGGCACCTCCCGATTTCCTTGGGACTGGAAGCTCTCAGTCCCTTCTGCTTGGAAAACGCCGTCCATCCCTAATGCTCACACATGAGTCGGGCAGGCACAGGGTCCTCCTGCAAGGCCACAGCATGGAGCCTGGCGGCAGCTCTCACCCAGTCGGTCCCTAACAGCAGCAGGAAGAGCAGCTAATGTTCTTGTGCTTCTTGTGTGCTAGATCCAGTTCTAAGCACTTTACGTGGACCACCGCAGCTCATCCTCCCAACAACCCTGGGAGGCAGGTACAGCTGTTATTTCCTTTTGATGGCTGGCGCAGTGAGGCACGGAAGGCCTAAGGAGCCCCAGGCCATGCAGCTCCAAAGTGCAGGAGCGGGATTCAGAGGAGGGCATTCTCTCTCCTAAGCCTGTGTCCTTAACCAGGATACCATGGCAGAATTGACGTGTGATGATGAAGATGGTGATAATCACAGCAGAGCACTGAGTAAGACCTGGAATTGGAACGGACTGCTTCGAGCAGGATACCCCACAGGACAACTGGAGACATCAGCGGGTACCCAGTGAAGGGCCCGGTGTGGAGTGATGTTGGGGGTCAGCAGGATTTTGTAAGGGGTGGTCAAAGCAGCGAGAGCTGGGACCTGTAGGAGGGAATACA
>NW_004443937.1:43632315-43633412 GCF_000243295.1 Trichechus manatus latirostris | reverse complement strand
GTAGGGTTTCCAAGGAGCGCCTGGTGCATTCAAACTGCCAACCTTTTGATTAGCAACTGAACTCTTAACCGCTAAGCCACCAGGGTTTCCCTTAAATACATGGTGTGGATTAAATATGAGAGAGGGTCCTACCTGGCCAAGAGCATTTGCTGGTTTGGGTATCGTCACTGAATGCATCCGAAAGAGTGGACAGAAAAACCAATGATCTCCAAATAGGGCCTATTGCAGTTCTAGAATTAATATGAAAATCAAAAGGTCAGGGAACCAAGGTTTCTTAAGGATTTGAGGCGGGTGGATCTGTTGTAACTCTGATTGTTTCACCTGGAACCATTTTCATCAGCTCTCCCCAGTTTTTTTACCAGCACCATCCTGACCATCCTCGTGGGTGTGTATGTGTTTTCCCAGCCTGTTCTCCCAAGTGTCTCCCCCAGCCTGCCCTCTCCAAATCAAAACCAGACCGTGACACAGTTCTGGGAGGCAACTGTCCCAAATCAGGCTGAGCAAACAGGCGAGGCACCATTTAGAAGATAAAGTCAGGATATTCAACACAAAATCAGGGCTGTGGTCTCACCAAGAAAAAGCCTAGTGTTTTCTTTGGTACAAAAACGTCAACAGCTTAAAAATGCCATGCTAAATCCTCGTCCACTTAATTAAGGTAGGCACATTCCCCCGTTCTTCCTCTGTGCTCCAGAAAATAACCTTTTTCAACTCTTGGCCACCCAAGAGTTCCATTTTGTGGATTATCCAGCCCATCTTCTTGATCCCTTCTTATTTTTTCCATTTATAATAAATGGATGCAAAAACTCGTTTTGTTTCTTGCCCAGTGGAGTGGAGACGGTACTGTGTGTTTCTGTTCTCTGGGCCCGTCTTTGGAACAGATACTTGTCTGTCAGCTGTTGTAAGCCTGAGTGATTCTTGCTTCGTGGAGTCAGTTGTCCGACCCATTACATCTGCCTCTCGGGGGGTGTTATCAGTGCAGGCCTACTGGGGGGGGGGGCGTATATTTCTCATCCTGCATTGTCTTTCTGGTGCGTGCACCCCCATCACCGTTTCTACACCGCCCAGGAGGGACCAGTCCGCCCAGTGGTGGCTGCCTT
>NW_004443937.1:43627328-43631394 GCF_000243295.1 Trichechus manatus latirostris | reverse complement strand
CTCATAGCAACCACACACATAATGCCACAGAACCCTGCCTGGTCCCGCACCATCCCCATGACTTCTTTCAGATGGGACTGTTATGCTCCATAGGATTTTCAGTGGCTGATTTTTGGAAGTAGATCGCTAAACCTTTCTTCCTAGTCTGTCTTAGTCTGGAAGCTCTGCTGAAACCTGGCCAGCATCATAGCAACGCACAAGCCCCGCTGACAGACGGGCGGTGACTGTATAAGAAGTGCACTGGCCGGGAATCAAACCCAGGTCTCCCACATAGAAGCCAAGAATTCTACCACTAAACCATGGATGCCCCATTACCCTGAAATGCACGCTGACATGTACAAACGCTGCCCTCGTGTGCGCAGGATGCTGTACGCAGTAGTTCACGGCCGGGGCCGGTTTTGCCCTCAGGGGACGTTTGGCAATGTCTGGGGGCATTTTTTGGTTGTCACAGCTGGGGGGTGGGATTCTACTGGCATCTAGTGGGTAGAGGTCAGGGATGCTGCCGAACACCCTCCCGTGCACAGGACAGCGCCCTCCAGCCTCCCCTCCCCGGCCCAACAGAGAACTGCCCAGCCCGTAAGTCAGTAGTGCCTAGGCTGGTCTAGGTACACAGGGAATTTCACGAGACATCATCAGTCCCCATCAAACCATTCAGAGCCGTACCTGAGGAGGGCACCGTATCGTGACGTGGCCTCCCTACTGGGCATTTGAAGCCCCCTCCCCACCTTCCCCCTGCAGCTCCGTGGTCTGACCCGAGCTGTGGCGTGCATTTGGGTTTAGTGTTTAAGGATCAGATAGACCTGGTTGGATCCCACCATCTCTTTAGCTGTATGACCTCAGGCAGGTGGCTGAAATCTCTCTGGTCCTCAGTTTCCTCGAGAGTAAACGCCCGCTCCATGCGGCTGTTGTGGGGAATGAAGCCCTACGTATACAGCACTTAATTGCACGCCTGGTCCCTGGCAGACTCAGTGTTGGAGAGTTATTACTGCTCGTGTTATGAGGTGCCCCAGAGTGCCGACCTCCCACCACCCTCCTCTGCACTGTCCCAGCCCGCTGCTCACTTGACAGAGACGGAAGATGGAATGGAATTCAGGAATCATCTTACTAGAGAGGCAGAGGAGGCGAGGGCCAGAATCAATGGATGGTTTGATGTGGTCATCCTGTAGGTTTCGATGATCTGGACCCACGCGGACCCAACCGCTGTGGAGCTCCGCTGCTGCTTAGCAGAGGCGGCTGGGGTTTTCAGGAACGCTTGCAGCAAAAGAGAGGAGCCCTTTCCCCTGAGTCTCAATTCCCACCCCTGTCTGAGCTAAAAGAGGCTACCTGAATCTGTGGCCTAATTACTCCTGTGTAACACCATTAAGGCTAATGGAGCCCGGCCTCCGGGATGGCAGAAAGTAGACTGCCAGCTCATAGATCTCATCCCTTTGTGAGCCCATGCCCCCTCCCCCCAGTACCAATTAACTTCTCGGAGAATTCCCATTTGCCGCAGCTCGGAGGAGTTCGTTTGTTCCCCGAGTCTGTGGATGAGAAACAAGCACAGCAGTGGAAGACAAGGAGGAGGTACAACCATGGAAGATTTCCACTGAGATTTTTATCAGTTCCAAAAATGAGCCCAGCCAGGCCCTTGTCAGTGGATCTGTTTCAACCTCTGGGCCCCTCCTCAGTGGGAGGAATTCCTGCCTGGCCCAAACTTCCCCAAAAGCTCCCCTTGACACAGCCCAAATGTGGCCGTTCCCTGAGTGAGCCCGGTCCCCCAGGTGGCTGGGCTTTCTGCCACCCAGGCAGTGTCGTTTGAGGCTCTTTTGTGCTCAGGAGTCGCCGTTGTTGTTGGCTGCAGTCCAGTGGTCTCCGAATCACGGTGATGCCGTGTACAATAGGACAGGAGCCGCCTTGTGTGCCATCTTCACAATCACTGGCATACCTGAGTCCATGGTTGCCTTCCAACCTAGGAGGCTCATCTTCCAGCGCTGTATCAGACGGTACTCTGTTGTGCTCCATAGGGTTTCATTAGCTAATTTTCAGAACTTGTTTTCCAGGTGTTTTTTCCTAGTCTGTCTTAGTCTAGAAGCTCCCCTGGATACTGTCCACCATGGGTGACCCTGCTGGTATTTGAAACATCAGTGGTATTAGCTTCCAGCGTCACACCAACATGTAGGATACACTGGCAGATGAGTGGTGGGCTCAGGAGGTAGGACTGTCCAAGAAGCGGCTGGCTTTCTCCGTTACTCTCTGTGTACTTCAGCTATTTCTTGGAGAGGAAGCTTGGGATAGGAGCATCTGGGTGGCACACCTTTATTTGACAGTGTTAGATGGAGCGTATTTTATTCCAGCTCTCCTCTGAGCTCCAGGACCACTGCCACAGGAGAATTTTACATATACTTAGTGGGTTCCTAGATGTTCAGAGAGGGACCTTGAGTCTAATGGCCTCCTTCCAGCATTGAGTTGTAAATGCTGATGTTACCTCTCCACCCAGCCTCTAATATTGTGTATTCAATTGCAGAAAATGCATAAGATGCCACCTCCTCCTTTAGCCCTCCCCCCACCCTGCCGTAAGTCCTGGATTTCAGTGGAGTTGCTGTCTGAGAGAGCTGGGCTGCTGGTGGGTCTCCCAACCCACTCTCAACTCCAACAGCCCTATTTTTATCTGTTTTCCCTACCAGGGTTTGATGCAGATTTTCTTGGAAACAAAAAGAATGGGGACGAGAAAGACAAAAATCAGCATTCTGAATTGGTTTATAGTCATTTGTTTAACCAACATTTATCGAGTGCCCACCCTGTGCCAGGCCCTCTGCTCATTGCCAAGTGTACATCAGTGAATAAATCAGACCCTACCCCTGTGTGGATCAGGGCCCAGCAGGAAGCAGATGGCATGCTCCAGGGGGATTGAAGAGAGCCCAGTGAAGGAGAGGGCCACTGGAGGAACTGGGGCCTTAGACAGAGAAACACAGCCAGCCTGCATCTAGCAGGGAGAAAGCCAGAGCAATAAATATTGTCTGCCTTCTGATCTCCTTTGGTCAGAGGGCCAGGGAGCCATTGATGCAACTTTGGTGGTAGAGTAGGGTGGAGAGGGTTTATAGTCTGAAGGGGGCTATACTAACATACACATAGGGACAGACTGTGATAAATGCTATCAAGAAAATGAGCAGGAGCCTCTGGGCGGTACAAAAGGTTAATGCGGTCAGCTGCTAACCAAAAGATTGGAGGTTTGAGTCCACCCAGAGGTGCCTAGGAAGAAAGACCTGGCAATCTACTTCCAAAAAATCTGCCATTGAAAACCCTATGAAGCCCAGTTCTACTCTGACATGCATGGCACCGCCATGAGTTGAAGTGGATTCAAGGCAGCTGGAGCTGAATAAGAGAGACTTTGCCATGTAAAGGAAGGGAAAGAGGTTATAGGCCTAAGGAAGAGCGTATGCAAAGGCCCTGTGGCTAGAGAGAATTTATCTGAGTTCCAAGAGCTGAAAGGAGGCCAGCATGCTGAGAGTGGAGATGGTGAGAGGAAAAGAGCTGTATTTAGAATTGTGAAGAACTCACACTTTATTGCTGGCTCAAATCTATTGTCCCGGTATCCCTCTGAGAATGTTGTCCTGGCCCCTTTATCAGTGGTTGTCTTAAAGTAGAAAAAGTCAGACGGCTTGTAGAAGGGGTTGAGAACGCAAATGTGAATCTACAAAGAGCTAGCAAGTCAGAAATATCACGTTTGTTGGGGGCATGTGGGAGGGAAGTTGTCTTTTTAAAATTAAAGAAGAAAAGATATGAACTCTTTCTGTTGATCTTTCTATTGCTATAACTTATTTTTTACCTTCAGCAATGATTTCTGGCTTGGTTATATCCTGGGTTTCATATATACAGGACATTTGAATTTTACCCCAGGTATCCTGGCTTAGCCAAGCAACTAATATATAAATCTAATTAAAGCAAAAGCCTTTCCTTACATAAATAGTAAGCCTCAAAAACATAAGGTTAAACAGAAGTATTATTCACCACTCCCCTTGTTTTTCTTCCTTTATTGCACAGATTAGCCAGCATTTGCCATGGCAAGCAGACTCCAGAGCTGTTTAGA
>NW_004443937.1:43578470-43626073 GCF_000243295.1 Trichechus manatus latirostris | reverse complement strand
TAACACTAAGCCCTTGGAATTTCCCGAGTAATGGAAGTGCTTTTGTTACCCGAGGCCTCCAGACCGCCTCTGAAGCTTTGTGCTAATGAGTGAAGGTGGCCTGGCCAGAAAGACCACCGAGAGGTCTGATAGAGCTGAACTTGGTTGGGGGGGGGCATGATCCAATCACTCAGTCCTGCCTATGTAATGAGGCTCGAATATGGACACAGAACCTCCGTAGGCTTCCTGGTTGGTGAGTGACATCCATGCATGTGAGAAGGTAGCATGTCCCTTTTTGGGACATGGAAGCCTCACGCTGGGGATTGTCCCAGACCTCACCCTGTGTATCCCTTCTTTATGCTGATCCTGCTTTGTAGCCCTCTGGTACCGCTGTAATCGTAAGTATAGCTCTGTGAGTCTGTGCGTCATTCCAATGAATTATTGAATCCGAGGGCATCGTGGGAGCCAGCAGGTGAGAAGTAAGGGGGCCTGGAGACTTCCAAGCCTGCGGCTGGTATCCTGAGGGGTTAGATGGAATGCCCGAATTTGTAGCCAACAGGTGAGAAGTAAGGGGAGCTCCTGGCATCCTAAAGGGGTAGTGGGAAAACCCCAGACCTGTAGCCAGCAGGTCAGAAGTGTGGGTGTCGTGGGGACTGACTGCCGAGCTTGCGGCTGGCATCTGAGGTCTTGGGCTGACTTGGCAGTCTGGAGGACTGTGCCTGTTAACTTGTGGGCTCTGACCTGGCTCCGGGTGGCAGGGTCAGAGGAGGACACGCCGCCTGTGCAGCTGGTGTCAGAGCTGAACAGGGAAGTGCAGACTGGGGACTGGATACTTGTTTGATGATCGATCGTCATAGCTGGTGTCAGAAAAAGTGGAATTTTGATTATTTATCCACTCAGGCACCCACCAGGAAGATGGAAGGTAGACCCTAAAATGCTAAAGCACTGCTTCTCAGTCGGAGCCCTAGTGGCACAGTGGTTAAGAGCTTGACTGCTCAGAGAGGACATTCAGGCGGCTAACAGACACATGAAGAAATGCTCATGATCATTAGCCATTAGAGAAATGCAGATCAAAACTACAATGAGATATCTGACCCCAACAAGGCCAGCATTAATAAAAAAAAACACAAAGTAATAAATGCTGGAGAGGTTGTGGAGAGACTGGAAGACTTATACACTGTTGGTGGGAAAGTAAAATGGTACAACAACTTTGGAAATCGATTTGGCGCATCCTAAAAAAGCTAGAAACAGAAGTACCATGTGATCCAGCTCTCCCGCTCTTTGGAATATACCCTAGAGAAATAAGAGCCATCATACAAATAGATATATGCACACCTGTGTTCATTGCAGCACTGTTCACAATAGCAAAAAGATGGAAACAACCTAGGTGCCCATCAACGGTCGAATGGATAAACAAATTATGGTAGCTCCGCACAAGGGAATATTACACAACGATAAAGAACAACGATGAAGCTGTGAAAAATCTTATAACATGGAGGAATCTGGAGGGCATTATGCTGAGTGAACTTAGTCACAGAAGGACAAATATTGTATAAGACCACTATTATAAGAACTCAAGAAAACGTATAAACACAGAAGAAAACATTCTTTGATGGTTACGAGGGTGGGGAGGGAGGATGAGTGTTATTCACTAACTAGATAGTAGACAAGAATTATCTTAGGTGAAGGGAAGGACACACACTACAGGGGAAGTCAGCACAACTGGACTAAACCGAAGAAGTTTCCTGAATGCAATCAAACGCTTTGAGGGACAGGGTAGCAGAGGTAGGGGTCTGGGGACCATGCTTTCAGGGGACATCTAGGTCAATTGGCATAACAAAGTTTATTAAGAAAATGTTCTGCATCCTACTTTGGTGAGTGGCGTCTGGGTCTTAAAAGCTTGCAAGCGGCCATCTTAGATGCATCAATTGGTCCCAACCACCTGGAGTAAAGGAGAATGAAGAACACCAAAGACACAAGGAAAGTAGTAGCCCAAGAGACAGAAAGGGCCACATAAACGAGAGACTTCATGAGCCTGAGACCAGAAGAACTAGATGGTGCCCGGCTACCACCAATGACCGCCGTGACAGGGAACACAACAGAGAGTCCCTGTTGGAGCAGGAGAAAGGTGGGGTACAGAACTCAAATTCTAGTAAGAAGACCAGACTTAATGGTCTGACTGAGACTGGAGGAACCCTGGAAAGCATGGACCCTGGATTCTCTATCAGCCCAGAACTAAAATAATTTCTGAGGCCAACTCTTCAAAGATTGAACTGGACTGTGGGAGACAAAATGATACTCTTGAAGAGTGTGCTCCTTAGCTCAAGTAGATGCATGAGACTAAACAGGCAGCTTCTGTCCAGAGGTGGAATGAGAAGGCAGAGAGGGTTAGGAGCTGGTTGAATGGACATGGGAGATCAGGGGTGGAAAGGAAGAGTGTGCTGTCATAGTATAGGGAGAGCAATTAGTGTCACATAACAATGTGTGTATAAATTTTTGTATAAGAGACTAACTTGAAATGTAAACTTTCACTTAAACTACAACAATAAACAAAAACAAAAAAAAGAGCTTGGCTGCTAACCGAAAGGTCGGCAGTTCGAATCCACCAGCTGCTCCTTGGAAACTATGAAACAGTTCTACTCTGTCCTATAGGGTCGTTATTGGTCAGGATCGATTCGATGACAACAGGTTTTTGTTTTGCTTCTTAATCTTGGCCGCATATTGAAATTATCTGGGAGTTTTAAAAAAATACTGATAAACCTGGGCCCAGCCTCGAGATTTCAGTTTAACTGGTCTGGGGTTTGGCCTGGGGAAGGCGATGTTTTCAAAGCTCCCCAATAATTCTGCCGTAGAGACAAGATTGAGAAGCACTGTGTTAAGTCAAATTCAAATTCCTCATCCGGTGTGTATGTCTCTAGCTTCAGGGATAATTTGTAGGTGGTTCTGCTTCTAGTGCCCTGATTTCGTCTTCTCTCTGGGTCTGTGAATTAGCCCGCCTTCTAAGAGAGAGCTCCTTTTGGAGCATACAAAACGTGCTCTAGTGACATCGTTGTCCACCACATCTTACCCAGAGCACCTGGAAGCCGCAGAGGCTGCAGGATTGCATCACTGTTAGGATTACGGGCTTTTGAGAGTTAGAGTTGTGTTCACATCTCAGCTCTGTTCTTTATTAGCTCTGCTGCGTTGGGCAAATAACCTAAACTCTTTGCACCTTAATTTCCTCCTCTGTAACAGTGCTGCTTTCATGGGATTTAATGAGAAAGCGCTTAAAACAATGCCCAGATCACAGGAAACACTCAGAAGCATTCGTTGTTTTCATCATTGACAGATACATGGAATGCTCTCGGGACCCCTGGGTTATGAAACTGTTAAAGCTAAGAGCTGTAGTGGAGAAATCAGGTGGGCTGCAGCAATTCTACGTCTTCTCATCTTGGAGATAAGGGTGCTCGGGATCAGGAAGTTCACAGTCACAGGGCTGGGGAACTGAGGAGTGAGGATTCGGCCGGGTTTGCCTGTCTGTGCTTTGCCTACCTACGTCCACTACTCTGTATTTCCCACCATAAAATCAAAGCTCTTGAAGGAGGAAGGGAAGGAAGGGGCTCTTGGTGACATCATCCTCTAAGCTTGGCTGAGAAAAGGGGGTTACGCGAATCTCAACTTCTTCTCTGATGGGAAGGGTTCTCCATAGGGACATCAGCAGATGAAGCCAAAATGGGCAGGCCCACTGACTGCGCAGGCACCTTCGGGAAATCATCATCCATTCCCCTTCACTGTTTGGAGCCCCCGGGTGGTGCAAACGCTTAACGCACTCTGCTGCTGATCAGAAGGTTGGAGGTTCAAGTCTACCTAGAAGCACCTTGGAAGAAAGGCCTGGCAAACTCCTTCCAAAACATCAGCTGTTGAAAATCCTGTGGAACATAGTTCTACTCTGACACACTTGGGGTCACCATGAGTCATGCTTAACTCGACGGCAGCTGGTAACTGGTCTCACTGTTTGCCTTGTAAGCAACTCAGAGGCAACGGGTTTGGTTTTTTTTCATTTCCTCACAGCTGTCTGACCCATATGGCACCTGACAGCAGCCAGGACACCAGCCAAGGCCCAAAAAACCTCCACAGCTGCCATCACAAGATTAGAGCAGCCCGCTGAGCAGAGCGGGGTCTCCCTCCCCTTGCTGGTTGCTTCCCTCCCTCTTGTAGGGGCAGGTCCTCTGCAGGCCTGATTGCAATGGGAATGGTTCAGACCAGTGTGTCTCAAGCTTCTTTTTAAGGTGCGCCCTTTGTAACACACTAACCATGAGGTTCCCAAGGTCCCCTCCCCCACCAGCGTTTCTGATTTGTGGCCCTCCCACTCGCTGGTCCAATGACCATCCTCCGCGCGTCTGCTAGACGACAAAGATCTACCGTCAGAAACAGAACGAACAGCTGTGAGGCCTTGTAAGTGGGACACTGTGTTAACTGCTAGTGCATAATTGTCCCGGTTAATCTACAGTCATGCTGGGAAACATAAGGATCTCAGCCAGATGCCGTCGACTCGACTCCAACTCGAGGCAACCCCACGTGTGTCAGATTAGAACTGGATGGACTCGAGCTGTGCCAACCTTTCGGTTAGTAGTCGGCTAGTATCCTGCATCACTCAGGGACCTCTATAAATACCTCATCTCCGTTTCACACATCCTAAAGTAATGTATGCAGGAGGACAAAGCAGCAAGTGGCCTGAACCCAGAGACCCAACTCTTGTGTCCCACGCTTTTAACCCTAACCCACGGTTCTCAGCCAGGTGCACTTATACTCGCTGGGGGACGTTTGGCAGTGTCTGGAGACATTTTCAGTTGTCACAGCTGGAGGAAGTGCTCCTGGCATCTGGTGGGTAGAGGCCAGGAATGGGCTGCATGCCTGGCAATGCCCAGGACAGCCCCACAACAAAGAGTTACCTGGCCCCAAATGCCAGCAGTGCTGGGGCGGCGCCCCTGCCATGTCCCTGTACTGCTTCTTTTTTTTCCTTCTTTTTCTCTATTGTGACAACACCAGCTGTTTTCCTTTTAAACTATAATGTTGCGTCACTGGACCGAATATGCCTTTTAAAGGCCCACGCTCCTCCCCTCGCTTTCCGAGTCTCCCCTGGTCGGGCTCGGGGGGCAGCACACCCACTCCACTCCCCACTTTGAGAATGCCTGGCTTTGACTTTGTCAGGATCACTGCATCGTGTTAGCCGCCAAGGACGACTCTGTCTCCAGAAGTTTCTTTCTGCCTGTGGAGAACATCTGTTTATACGCTGTGCTACCTGCAGTAATTCTGTTGTCCCAGGTGTGGATAGAGCGGGCAGACATTTGTCACCGTGCGAATCTGCCTGGACACGCTCGGACCGGGCCAGCCCTGCCTGCCCCGAGTGGTTTTCTCCCCTTTCTCCTCCTTCTGTTCCTGCTCTTCCACCCCACGGCCACGTCCGCTCTGTAAGGCTGGGAGGGCTTTCCGTGAGAGCAGCCCCGGATGCTGCAAACTGCAGTGAAAAGAAGGGGATTTTTTAAAATCGTGTGAAATATGAGGACATCATCTGGATGCTTGACCCCAGCTGTTAGTTACTCCACCCCACTTGACCCCCACGCCTTGCTGAGGGCCCCAGTTTGATCAGTCCTCGCTGTGCTCTTCCTGTGGGCTAACTCCTGTAAGACAGCAGGTGAGTCTGTTTGATGGTGAGAACCAAAACCACAGAACGGGCGGGAAGAGAGAAGACAGTTTAGGATTCCAGGTTTCCCTCTGCCGGCTGTCTTCAGCACTGTGGCCTGGCGTACCTGGCCGGGTGGGGAGAGGTGTCAGTGGGCACTGCAGGCTGGCAGCTGCAGTAAGGACAGACGCTGCTCTGAGCTTGGGCCTGGGAGACAAGAGCTCTCAGGTCAGGAGTTTAAATGTTCAGTCAGGCAAACCCAGATTTAAGTGCTGTCTCTGTGATCTTGGTGATGGCCCTGCCCTCTCTGAGCCTCGCATTCCTCACTTAGTGAATGGTGAGAGTACAGTGAGGTTGGGTACTGTAAAATTGCTCAGCACAGTGGGTGCCCATGGCGGATATTCAAAATGGCGCCTCTCCTAAAACGCCCTGGAGAAAAGCTGACAGAGGAGCAGCCTGGGCTCAGGAGGTCATGTGTGATGGTGGCAGTAGTAGTACTAGTGGCAGTCATGGCCTTTGTTATTAAGAGCTCTGGTAGCACAATGGTTAAGCGCTCGGCTGCTAACCGATAGGTTGGTGCTTCAAACCCACCAACAGCTCCAAGGGAGAAAAAGACCAGATGATCTGTTCCTGTAAGGATTACAGCCCAGGAAACCCTAAGGGGCAGTTCTACTCTTTCATATAGGGTTGTTACAACTGTGGTAAGGGGCTATGCTGAGAGCGTCCCATGCATTTTGTCGTCCTGTAAGGAGGGGTTCTGTTCTTGTTTCCCGAATGCAGTGCCCCGCAAAATACCCCTTACCTCTTCCCTGCCCTGTTTTCTCGGTAACGCTTAGCACCGTTTGACATTCCGTATCTGTTACTTCTGTTGCTCATTGACTGTCTCCCCCACTGAAATGACAACTCTGCAAGAGCAGGGAATTAGGGTTGGTGTTGTACCCCTGCTGGCTGTCCCCACCACCCCCATCTAGAACACTGCCTAACACATAGTAGGATTTGGCCGAGCGGGTACATGGCAGGCATTGGTGAAATATTTATGGAACGAGTGAACCTCCATTTTACATGGAGGCTTAGAGAGCCCACGGAATTGCCTAAGACAGCATGGCTGATGACAGGCAGGCCAGCTCCAGAGCCTTTGGTTTGAGCATGACAGTCAACAGCCACGTGCGGCGTTGTTCAGCCAGTAGCGATGACCACGGGGAAAACGCCCCTGTGGCTCAGACTTACAACCAGCTGAAAAAGCAGCTGGTCTTTGCTTGGGGTTTGGGGCTTTGAGGCAGAGGCGGGGGTGGTTTGAGATGCCTGTGGAATCTAAAGCCACCTGCCCTGGTTTCTCCTGCCTCCCCTGTGAACTCCAGGTATTTCCACTTGCAGAACAGCTCGGAATAACTTAGCCCAAGATTTGGGGAGGGGTTGATTCCTTCCCAGCGTCTTAGAAACGATAGACCACGTGCTGTGCATGCTGGTCCTAGGCTCGGTGTCAGCCCCGAAAAAATTCCCTCCTTCCGGTTCCCCTGGGAGATAAGTCAAGATGAAAAGGGGTAGGCCTCCAACTTTCTCCCTGTAAGTTTATTGGTTTCTCTAATTATAAACCAAAATAGTTTTGTTTTTTTTTGTTGTTGTTGTTTATGATTGTAGTTTAAATGAGGTTAACATTTCAAGTTAGTGTCCCATGCAAAAATTTATCCATACATTGTTATGTGACCCTAATTGCTCTCCCCATGCTATGACAGCACACTCCTCCTTTCCAACCCTGATTCCCCATGTCCATCCAACCAGCTCCTAACCCTCTCTGCCTTCCCATCTCACCTCCGGACAGGAGCTACCCATTAGTCTCTTGTATCTACTTGAGCTAAGAGGCACACGCCTCACGAGTATCACTTTCTGTCCCACAGTCGAGTCCAACCCCTGTCTGAAGAGTTGACTTCGGAAATTTAGTTCTGGACTGATAGAGAATTCGGGGGCCATGCTTTCTGGGGTTCCTCCAGTCTCAGTCAGACCATTAGGTCTGGTCTTCTTACTAAAATTTGAGTTCTGCACCCTACCTTTCTCCTGCTCCAACAGGGACTCTCTGTTGTGTTCCCTGTCACGGCGGTCATTGGTGGTAGCCGGGCACCGTCTAGTTCTTCTGGTCTCAGGCTGATGAAGTTTTGGTCTGTGTGGCCCTTTCTGTCTCTTGGGCTAATACTTTCCTTGTGTCTTTGGTGTTCTTCATTCTCCTTTACTCCAGGTGGTTGGGACCAACTGATGCATCTTAGATGCCTGCTTGCAAGCTTTTAAGACCCAGACACCACTCACCAAAGTAGGATGCAGAACATTTTCTTAATAAACTTTGTTAATGCCAATTGACCTAGATGTCCCCTGAAAGCATGGTCCCCAGACCCCCACCCCTGCTACTCTGTCCCTCAAAGTGTTTGATTGCATTCAGGAAACTTCTTAGCTTTGGTTTAGTCCAGTTGTGCTGACTTCCCCTATAGTGTGTGCTGTCCTTCCCTTCACCTAAGATAATTCTTATCTACTATCTAGCTAGTAAATAACCCTCACCCTCCCTCCCCACCCTCGTAACCATCAAAGAATGTTTTCTTCTGTGTTTAAACCTTTTCTTGAGTTCTTATAATAGTGGTCTTATATTTGTCCTTCCTTCTGTGACTAAGTTCACTCAACATAATGCCCTCCAGATTCCTCCATGGCAAACCAAAACAGTTTTTAAAAAATCACCAAACTACAGAAACACATACGATATAAATAATTTCCCTCCTCCGCCATCAGGTGACTATTCCTTTGGTATTTGTCTCTGAGCATACCCTGACAGAGAGGTAATTAAAACAAAAAAAAAAGACTCATCCTACTGTTTCTCAGTTTGTTTTTTCACTTAGTGAGTGGTATGCCTTGTTCGTCTTTCCCTGTGGGGCGCGTAACTCTAGCTCATCTGAAGTTGGGTAGTGTTTGTATGGTTGTATCAAAATTCTTTTAACCCATCCCCCATGACTGGACATTTATTTTTTTTCCCCCAGTATTTTCACTGTTACAATTTGTGTTGTAATGCACATCTTTTTACTTGTATTTGTGTACGTGTTCAAGTGTTTTTCCATAACATAAATTCCTAGAAGTGGGGTTCTGGATTAAAATGTATATAAACATTGAAGTTTCAACCAGCCAACTAGCAAGTTGCTGTTGAGTCATCTCTGACTCACGGTGACCCCATGTGTGTCAGAGTAGAACCGTGCTGCACTGGGTTTTTGATGGCTGATTTTTTGGAAGTAGCTGGTCAGGTCTTTTTTCCGAGGCACCCCTGGGTGGGCTTGAACCTCCACCTTTCAGTTAATAGCCGAGCATGTTAACTGTTTGTACCACCCAGGGAGTTTGGAAGTTTTAATAGATAACTACCAAATCACCCTCCTAAAGGTTATATCAATTTGCACTTCCATGAAAAAAGTCGAATTTCTGAGCTAGGTATTTGATGGGACCAAACCCTGCTGAGGCGGGGCTCAGCACACTCCAATCGGGTCACCTACCAGATCGGATATTTTGCAGTTTTAAGCATTCACAGCACAGAGAGCAGCTCCAACGGCCCAAGAGTTGGAGCCAGACCAAGTAAAATCCCTGTCTGTCGACCAGGTCTCCAACCTCCTGTTGGGTCCTGGGGTGCCAGCCATCTGAACAGTTTCCAGGGGCGCTGGGTTGCCATCCGTTCCGGCTGGGTTGGCACAAGGACCGCACTTAGTGACAGGAGCTGAGAAATTAAGTCGTCAGTCTTCACCCGCCGGGATCTGGTGGGAAGGGCGACATAAATTGTCCTGGAAACCCTCAGTCTGACAGCAGCCCGGGCCTTAGCGGGTCACAGACTCCTCACATCTTGCTTGGCACCAGTGAGGCGCAGCTACATACCAGGCGGCTTTTCAGACTCAGAATTCCCAGGTCACTGCAGTGAGGGGGCTGGTGCTGGGAACCCGTTTATTTATCCGGGCTCATAGGAGTTCAGAGCAGTGCTGCTTCGTCTGTAAAGGCATTGAAATCGACTGAAGAACTTGTCAAAAATGCAGATTCTCACACCCTGCCCCCAGAAGTTCTGACACAGGTGGGGCCAGGACCACCTTCTATTTTAAAGTGAGCCTTGGCAGTCAGGTTATGACTTCCTGGGGACATTGCAGGCACCGCATGACCCACCCAGGACCTGGAATAGGTTTGCACTGGTCAGAGATGACCAGGTGGACAAAGCTGGGGCTTAGGTTTCTCTTTCTCCTGTTTGCCTTTCTTCCTGTCAACAGACTGCACCTCAGAATGCTTCTTGACTTTCTAGGAGTCTCCAAAGTGTTTTCAGTTCTGACCTCTCTGGCATCACCTCAGTAACTTTCGTTTCTCTTCCTTTTACACCTTTTATAAGAAGGAGCCCTGGTGGCACCGTGGGTAAGTGCTTGGCTGCTAACGAAAAGGTTGGCAGTTCAAAGCCACCAGCTGCTCCACAGGAGAAAGATGTGGCTGTCTGCTTCCGTAAAGATTTACAGCCCTAGAAACCCTATGGGGCAGTTCTACTCTGTCCTGCAGGGTTGCTATGAGTTGGAATTGACTCAGAAGCTACAGGTTTGGTTTTGGGTTTATCAAAATTTACCTCTCCCAGGTACTGTTCCCTCATGGATAGCGCTCTGCTAAGGTAGCAGAAAAGCAAACCCATTCTAACGCATGGTGACCCCGTGTGTGCAGAGTAGAACTGCTCCATAGAGTTGTCAAGGCTGTGATCTTTAGGAAGCAGATCACCAGGCCTTTCTTCCACAGTGCTGGTGGGTGGGTTCAAATCACCAACCTTTAGGTTAGTAGTTGAAGGCAAACAATTTGCGCCACCCGGGGACTTTTCTGCTGAGATCCCCATTAGTCCACAATCTATACTGATCTGATAACAAGCAGTGTCTGTCTTGTTTCATGGAATCGGTATCAGATGTCAGCTGGATAGTGAGTCAGAAGAGGAAGTCAGAAGAGGTAGTGAGTCTGAGAAGAGAAGCGATGTATTTCAGGAGCCCCCTGGTGTTTTACCGCGGCGTTGGGACTGGACTCTAGGTCCCTGCTGTCCAGGCCGCGTACTTCTCCCACTACCCAGGTAAAAACAGTTCACGGGAAACACACAGTACGTGGGATTTCACAGATGGAAGGACGAGCAGCCTGGCGGGCAGGGCTGGGATCAGGGCGAGGCTCACGAGACACTTTCCTTGGGTGCAGGATTTCAGGGACTGCCAAAAAAACTCAGTAATCAAGGGAAGTAATATGTTAATGCAGTATTTTCAAAATCAAAATTCATGCCAAAAATCCATAATAACAGAGTATAAAACGTTTAAAGGACAGCATCAGTGGTCCTGACTTGCCCTTTGCGTTGGGCTCCAGTGTGGCTCAGCTGGGCACTGTCCCGGTGGCCAGGACAGAAATAAGCAAATATGTTCAGATTTTAACAGGAATCAACACTGTTAAACCAGTGTGTTCTCTGAGTCCGGGTGGAGTGGGGTGGGGTGGGGTGGGACAGGAAAAGAGCAGTATGGTCAAAGTATAGAACACAACACCTGGTCTGGCTTCTTTCTGAAAATCCCAATGCGCTTCAGTCGGTTAAAGGTTCTAGAAAGTCCTGCAGAAATTCCCAAAATTACTTGCCAGCAGAATCCTTTCTTGCGTATTCCAGAGAGGATACTTGGGAAAGGCTTCCTTAACTCTGAGGATGGATCAGAGTGGGGGCTGCAAGGTGGGAGGAGGGGGAGAATGGAGGGCCCTGGAGGACTCTCCTGATTCACAGTGGCCCCTGCCAGGTAAGCAGCTGCTTGTTCCATCTGTATGGAGGGTGAGCTTGCCAAGCCTGGCTTGCCTCAGGAAGCTGTGCGAAGGGCACAAACTGGCTGAGACAGGACTTGGAGCCCAGGAGCAGGAAAGGAGGTTTCCATGGCCTGGTTCCACTTCTTTACACTCTCCAGGAATCCAGCCCTGGCTTCACGGAGATTTCTCCAGAGGCAGGTAATAGGTTGGTGGCAGCTTTACTTTTGTTGATGAGAAGTCGGTATGGGACAAGCCGACCGTGCTTCCTGTCCCTCTTTCTGGCTTCGTGGTCACAGTCTGGGATGTTCCGTGCTCAGATACAGCCCTCTGGTTGGTCTCTGATATGCACAACCTCCTGGATGTGTTGTGGGAAATCAGCCATTACTTCCAAATTCCTTGTTGTTCCAAGTGTGGTCTGCACACAACAGCATCAGCACCTCCTGGGAGCTTGTTAGAAATGCAGGACCTTGGGCCCCCGTCCAGGTGCAGTTGATCCTCTTACAGCTGCAGTTGATCATTTTACAGAGGTCCCTGAGTGTTTTGCATCCCTGGTAGAGTATGCACACAGGCTGCCTTAGAAAGTCTCCATCACCAGTTCCCGTTATCATCCCTAACCTTAGGCAAGGGGCTCATCTTTTTTTTCTATTTTCGGTTCCTCAGATGCAGGTACCAAAGCCTTCAACTTTACATGTATTTTACGGAAGCAGCAGTGATTACCTGAAAATTTAATTCTTACCTAAGAACCTTATTCCATAGCTTGTATTTTGTGAGAAGTTTTTGTTTTAAGAGCCCCAAACCATGTCCTTCGATACATCTCTCACTTTTGCATCCATTTGTTGATTAATCCCTCCATCCTTCCATCTGCCCATTCCCACCCTTCATATGTCCTTCAGTCAGTCCACTCGTCCATTTACAGGCCGTCCCACATCCCTGTCCTCCATTGTACCTGTTCATCTGTCAGCTCATCCACTGATGGTGATTGTCCCTATCATACACAATGCCAGGAACTGTTATGTCAGGAATGACACTTTGTCAACTCCCACCTATGGAAAAACAGGATCTTAAGACTCAGTGATCCCAAGCTTAAATCCATGAACTTTCATCCAAGTTTCTAATCTCCCTTATTAAGCTGGCTGACATGGGTGAGAAATCCCTGTGCCTAAGGGGAAGGGCTCCACCAAGGACTGCCAGAAGAACGAGAAATCTGTCCTGGAAGAAGTTCAGCCAGAAGCCTCATTAGAAGCAAAGATGGCGAGACTTCATCTCACATACTTCGGACATGTTATCAGGAGGGACCAGTCCCTGGAGAAGGACTTGGTAAAGTAGAGGGTCAGCCAAAAGAGGAAGACCCTCAATGAGATGGATTGACACAGTGGCTGCAACAATAGGCTCAAGCATAACAGCGCTTGTGAGGATGGCTCAGGACCAGGCAGTGTTTCGTTCTGTTGTACACGGGGTCGTTATGAGTCGGAACTGACTCTGGTGTACATGGGGTCGTTATGAGTCGGAACCGACTCCATGACACCAAATAACAACAAGGGAAAGAGGAGGGAAACAGGCAGATGACATAAGTGTGTAAATTCGGCTAGGGACAGGACTGTAGGTAGTCAAAGTGCCTGTGCATTGCAATTAAAAAAGGAAAGAAGGAAATTTAACTCTAGTAAACCTGTGTACTGGCCACCGGTTTGAGCCACGCTCTTGAAGAAGTAGGATGAGGGGAAGTTAGTTATGCAGAGTCACCTCTTAAAATCTCATGAATACATTCTCACCTCTCTCGTTGGTGATTTTTAACGAACATTTTATGGATGCACAGTACATCTAAGATGCATCTAATACATCTATTGTACCCTGGGTGGAGCAAATGGTTCACGCACTCAGCTACTAACTAAAAGGTTGGGGGTTCAAGTCCACCCAGAGGCACCTTGGAAGAAAAGCCTGGCAATCTACGTTCTAAAAAAATCAACCTAGGGTGCACAGTTCTACTCTGACACACGTTGGGTCACCATGAGTTCAGAATCAACTTGAGGGCAGCTAGTTAGTTAATACACATTCATAAATCCTAAGTTGTAGCTCAGTGAATTATTATACTCACAGAAGCACTTCCCAGGGTGGGGAAGCACCCCTGGAACTCCCTCGCGCCCCCTCACTCCCTGGGCCGCCTCCTCTCCAGAGTAAGCGCTGTCCTGCCCTCTCACAGCATAGACTGGTCTGGGCTGGTTTCTCACCTTATGTAAATGGAATCACACATTCTTTTGTGTCTGGCATCCTTCACTTTTTATCTGTGAGGGTCATCCAGGTGTTGCCCTTAGCAGTCGTTCATATTTGTACAATAGGAAACTGTACATCAATCAAGGGGACTTTTTTTTGTTTTCATTGCTGCCGCTGGTGAGAAGCCAGGGGTGTCAATGGAGCTTTGCCTTCTGTCCCTCAAATCTCCGACTCCCGGTTTTCCTGCCGTGTGGCTTTCACTCCTTCTACTCATGATAAGAAAAGACAGAAGGTAGGAGAAGTTTCTGTAGTAGCTCCTGTGTGATCGTGGGCAAACTATCCCAACTCTCTGTACCCACTTGAATATTTGCGTAATTACGCCTGTCGTGACAACATATGAAAAAGTGCTGTAGAAGCGACAGCTGTGGAGTGAAGGATAATAGGATCAAACATCTCATCTGCTCTCACCCTGCACCAGCACCGTCCCAGACACTCTGGATTAACCCACTTAATGCTCACCTCCAGGCTTATGAGGTGGCTTCTGCAATTATTCCCATTTCACAGATGCGGGAATCTATTACGGAGTGAATTGTCTCCTTCCAAAAGATGCATTGACGTCCTAACGCATGATACCTGGGATCCTGACCTTGTTTGGAAACAGGCATCTTTGCAGATGTTATCAGTTAACACGGGGTCATATTGGAGTGGGGCATGTCCTCCCCCAATCTGAGGAGAAGAGACAGGAGGACAGAGGAAGGACCAAGTTTACGGAGCATCCTGGCCTTCCAGAGCTGGAAGAGGCGAGGAAGGGTCTTCCCCTAGAGACCTCGGAGGGAGCATGGCCAGCCTCCCAGCCTCCAGAGCTGTGGGACAATAACTTTCTGTTCCTATAAGCCCCCTAGTTTGTGGTGTTTTGTGTGGCAGCCCTAGGAAACTATCTCAGGATGTGGGACACGGCGCGGTCCTGAGTCTTTGAGGAAGCACAGCGCAGTGGCGTCACTAAAGGGTGCGGGAGGCGCGGCCACAGCGGGTGACACCGTCAGAGGGGCCACGTCAGAATGACTGTCTGTAAAATTTCTGTGCAGTGTTTCGGCAGAAATCTATTATTTTTATTTTTTATAAAATTATCCTTGTAGTTAGTTCTAACAACAAAAACATTTTTTATAAGCCCAGCTTTCATGTATCAATATACTTACAAGGCTAAAACTCAATGCTGATTTACTTTTTGAACTTCCTGATGCGCTTAGGTCAGAGCTGTCATTGTTGCCCAGTTACAGGGCCGTTCAAATCCCATGGTTTCACCTACACACGCCAAACACACGTGCGGTTTTCATGGCTGCTGGTGTTTCTGTAGTCGCTGATTTTGTCAAGTTTTCTGATGTTTTATCTTTAATACCGTGGTCATTAGTATTTGTGAACCTGTATCAATAACTTTTTTGAGAATGAAGTAGTAATTACAGGAAAAGAGGGAGTGATGAATTACGATTTACCAGTAGCATTGGTACAAGAAACATCACCAAGGATTCTGTATGGTCTGGTACAGGAGGAGGTCCGTCGGGGGGGACACCATGCGTCACCACACTGCGTGGCACAGCCCTAGGGACAGAGCTGGAAAGTGAACTCCGGAGCCAAAGCTCTTGGACGCTCCCTGGTGCTGCCTCTTAGATGCTGTTATTAATCACACCCACAAGCCTGTGAAGGACCCTCACAACCCATGCTTCTCGCCTGGCCTGGGAGGGACCTCTGTCTGGCTCCCGTTCTCCGCTCCACCTCACCCCAGCCGCTCTCTTCCTGACACTTTCTGCTCCAGCTGTCTGTCACTTCCACGCAGAGCGTTCTCTGGTGTAAAACACCTTCTTCTTCTCTCTGCCTAGAGCACTCTTCCAACTCTTGACTTGGTGGGCTCCTTCTCCTCCTTCAGGTCTCACCCTAATCGTCACCCAGAGTTCATTGCCAACACTTTGTCTCGGTGGCTGTTGTTAGCTACCACCGAGTTGGCCCCAACTTACAGCAAACCATGCACAGTGGAGTGAAATCCTGCACCATCCCCATGTTTGGTTGTGGATTGGACGTTATAATCCATAGGGTTTTCATTGATTTTCAGAAGTAGATTGCCAGGCCTTTCTTCCTAGTTTGTCTTAGTCTGGAAGCTCCACTGAAACCTGTTCAACATCATGGCAACATGCAAGCCTCCACGGACAGATGGGTAGTGTCTGTGCATGAGGTTCATTGGCCAGGAATCGAACCCGGGTCAGCTGCATAGAAGGCAAGAATTCTACCACTGACCCACCGCTGTTCCTTCTTTTACTCTTTATCATGGCATCCCGTTTATTCCCTTCCCAGCAAGTACCATCTGTGATTGTTGTTCTGATACGCTGATTTAGTTGTTTCTCTAGAACATAATACCCTTGTGAGACGTTACATTAAAGGGCCTTGGTCACAGTTGTGGCCACAGAGCCTGGCAGTAGTAGGGCTTTGACAGAAATCTTGGAAGAAACTAAATGTGTCTCCAGCTCCTTGGCTGCCCGCCCCTTGCCACTGGGGAGCCATTTGGCTTCTGCCACATTGCTCAAGTGTGTCCTGCGCAAATCCTCCAGTGTGGTCTGCTTGTTGGCTTGGGCTAATGAATTCTGGAAAGCCACACAGGATCAGTGTAAGCCCAGAGCGAACTTGGTCCAACAGTCTTCAGCCAGCTTGAATTTTTGCACGTCCTTTTAATTAGCAGTAGGCTTTGTGGAACACAGAATCCCCACAGAGCTGAAGAGCAGTTAAAATTGACCCCATGTGTTTCTCAAAAAAAGTCCCTTCCTGGTTTTCCCCATCATGACCTTTTCCAGGCCCATCTTCACTGAGGTAACCAGTTTTTCAGGAAATTAAGGGCCTAAACCAGTCGGTGGATAGGATGTCAGAAGCCCCAGTTGTAGGCCAAGTTTCTCAGAATTGTGGGTTTGTTCAGGCTTATTCTTGTAACTGTCCTGGGTCGATAAGAGAAGGGATTTTAGTCCTATTGTAATGCTTGTCACTTCCAGACCCTGCTGGTTCAAAGGCGGGTCCCCAGAATGAACATGCCGGTAGAAAACAAAGCCTCCATTGTTGGGGAAACCAGAATCAGTCATGGCCCTCTCCGGGACCAGTTCAGCGGCTCGGACCAGCCTCCGGAGCGCTCAGGCCTGGGTGAGCAGCCCCTCCCTGAGCGAGGAGGCAGGCCCAGCCCGGGCGGGCTGGGGCACCGAGTCAGATGTGCACATGCTCCCCCAGGCCTTGGCGCCCCCGCCCCTGGCAGCATCTGACAGAAGGAAATTGTTTAACGCGTCTGCCAGCACTCGTCCGGGTACCATAGACACAGATGGTAGGCGTGTGAGTGCAGGCTGACTTACAACCAGCTTGCTGGTCACTTGGGACCCACTGGACAGGCCAGTGACCAGATTATGGGAAAAAGAAAGAGGCATCATGGGATCAGGATTTCCAAACTTCAAATAGGGGAGCAAACAGCAACAGTGACGGCCTTAACCCTTTCGTGACCGAGTTGTTTTTCACTTCAAATTTTTTGTTGATAATTTTTTTTTCATTAATGGAATGCATGCTGAATCACGGAGTGTGTCTGGATTGAGCGTGTCCCTCTGGGCTCTGGGGGTGGGGGGAGATAGGAACTGGTGGGATACATGTGTTCCTGTGGACTTTGATTTAGGCTTATTGGGACAAATATGTCCATACAGGATGCAGCAGGATGTACCACCTCATAAGTGCCCTGTAAAAACAGTTATTTATGGCACACCCGTTGCTTCCATTTCAAACAGTTATACAAGTCCACTCCTGACGGCTGCAGGTACTGTAAGTGGGAAAGTAGCTACCCAACAAACCCAAGAGGTGGAAAATGTAGGTGGGACGTAGCTGTCCCTCTGGTCATGAAATTAGCCACAAGGAACTCTTGAAACCGTTGAGGGAAGGACAGGCTATCAGGAGCAGGTATGTTGAAAGGACTCTAGAGAGAAAATAATTTTGCATTTTCCTGATTTTGGAGACACATTTCCACTGCACCCAACCTAGAGGAACGCATTCATCCTTCTCTAGAAAGGGGGAGAGTCACCCTGGTATAGTGCCAGGCTTATGTTTGCCATGTGGACGGAGCAGCAGGTGGATGGGTGGCATGGAGTTCTTAGCCTGCGTCTAAGCAGCAGCTCCAGGGCTGGGTCAGTCAGAGCAGCGGTTCCCCACCTGCAGGAGTGTTACCCTCCTCCCCCAGGGGACATCTGGTGATGTCTGCAGATGTTGTGAGTTGTCATAACTGAGGTGTTACTACTAGCACCTAGTGGGCTGAGGACAGGGGTGTCGCTAAACTTCCTACAACACACAGGACAGCCCCCCCCCACACACACACACAACGAAGGATTCTCCGGCCCCAAATTGTCAATGGTGCCGAGGTGGAGGAACCCTAAATTAGAGACTCAGAGGATATGAAGGTGTGATTTCCTTGAGTAGAAGCTCTTTTAGTTGCAAAGAAGACGCCCTTGAAACACTGTCATCTCAAGCAGTGTTCCTGGAAAGCTGATGGGCATGAGGATCTTTCTGAAATGCACATTCAGATTCTGTACATCTGGTGGTGGTGATTGGGTGCTGTCGAGCTGATTCTGACTCATCGCAACCCCATGTGACAGAGTAGAACTGCACTCTGTAGGGTGTTCTTTATGGGAGCAGATCAGTAATCGCTAGGTCTTTTCTCCCGAGGAGCCACTGGTGGGTTTGAACCACTGACCTTTCGGTTAGAACCAAGCACTTAACTAAGCATTGCGCCACCAGGACTCCTTATAGAAGCCTGGTTAGGGCCTGAGGATCTTCAGTTTTCACCAGCTCCCGGGGGATGCCATCGCTGCCAGTCCACAGACCGTACTTTAATTAGCAAGGGCTCTTGAGTGTGTCCATAAAGTTCCCCTCTCCTCCTCCCCCCACTCCCTCTCTTCCTGCGCCCTCGCCCCAGCCTCTCTCCCTGTCCACCCCCGCCTTCTCTCGCACACTCTTTTTGAACCATTCCATGCCCTGTCACTGAGAAACATGTGGCATTTAAACTCCACTGCCCAGATGACAGTTTCTCTCCAGCTGTTGCCAATTTGAAGTTCAGGGTGTTGATGAAATCAATTGACTTGGTTGGAAAAAAAAGATCCCAAGGGATCTGATCAAACTACCCCCTTCAGTCTCCCACCCCCACCTTAAAAAACCACACAAACTTGCACCTCTAGACATTTTTGTGCATGACTGGAGGCATGTGGGCTGTGGAGCGCCCACGACTTTGGGGATGCTCAGGCCTGACTTAGCTTCACAGACAGCCTGTCTGCATTCTAAGCCGGGGGCTGGCACACTGTTCCTGTAAAGGGCCAGATAGTGAAGACTTTAGACTTTGCAGGCCCAGTACCAGTAGTCTCTGTCACAGACTCCTCAATTCTGCTGTTGTACCAGGAAATCAACCCTACCTGTTGCTGTGGAGTCAATCGACTCATAGTGACCCTGTAGGACAGAGTAAAACTGCCCCATAGGGTTTCCAAGGAGCAGCTGGTGGATTCAAACTGCTGACCTTTCGGTTAGCAGCCGCGCTCTTAACCACTGTGCCACCAGGGCTCCAAAATCAACCACAGGCAATATATAAACGAATAGGTATGGTTGTGTGACAATAATATTTTATTTCACAAAAGCAGGCAGTGAATTGGGTTTGGCCCGCGGACCGTAGTTTGCAAACCCATGTTCTAAACAATTCCTGTTCTTCATGCCTCAGGCCATGGGCCATAATTCACAGACCTCTGTTCTAAACAATCCCTATTTTTTCGTGTCTCTGGCTGGGGTGGGGGGAAGGGAAATCACATAGGGAAGACCTTACAGAAAGGAGCTGGATCACCAGGGTGAGTTATAAATTTGTCTGGAGGGCAAGGGTGAATAGATACCGTTTCTTTTACTGCACAGAAATGTAAGATGTGCATGCATCCTTTGAGTTGGCAGAAACACAGCTCTCTGTCTTCCTACACCAGGGTTTTTTTTTTGAAGAGTAGGACTAGCCAGGGCAATAAATAAGGAACAGAAAGATGCCCAAAAGAGTCGCTGTTAAATTTAAGCCAGTTTTCTTCCTTCTGGATTTGAGTGCACACCTTATTGTAGAATGCCAGCTGCCAGCGAGTCAGTTCTGACTCACAGCAACCCCGTGTGTGTTGGGGTATTAACTGTGCTCCACAGGATTTTCAATGGCTGATATTTTCTGAAGTAGATTGTCAGGCCTTCCTTTTGAGCTGCCTCTAGGTAGACTGAAACTAGCAACCTTTCAGTTAGCAACGGAGCATGTTAACCATTTCCATCACCCAGGGAATCCTGTCTCAGGCCCAGCAAGGGGTGGGTCTCTCTTCTGTCAGACTCAGACCCAGAGCGTTCTCTGAAGCCATGGATTTGCCCGCGTTCTCCCGTTTCTGTGAGACCTCTCGTTTGCAATGAGGGGCTGTTGCTCAGACTGAAATGCTTGTGTTGCTAACAGTGCCCCTGGCTGCACCTTCGTGCGGACGGTTTAACCACGGAGAACCACAGGCTAAGTTTAAGATTGACCTCTCCTTGTTGGAGCAAGGCCTGCGGGTCCTGAGGGAGAGTCAGTGGCCCTGCGGTGCGTGGACTTTTGTGTGCTCCTGGCCATGCTGACCCCTGGGACGAAGATAAATAGAGGCCTTCAATGCCACAGCCACCATCCAGCACCTCTCACAAAGCCTGCATTATTTGGAGAGGAAAATATCCCTCTCTGTCTATTAGTAAAAAAACCCCCTCTCTCTCTAGTAGTAAAACAAGTTCCATTTGAGAGAAATGAAGTGGCATCTGTGTCTTTGCCATTGGGTGGGATTCTTCTGCCAGGTTTTCCAGAGGGCGTTGGGACACCAATAATGCCTGTTTGAAATGGGGGTCAGACTATGGGTTTCAGCCAGCAGTATCTGGAGAATTTACAGATTGCAGTCCCCGGCTTTACCACACATGTGCTCACATGCACACACATGCATGCAGGCAGCACGCACGTGCATACACACACACCATGCCTTTGGCAGCAAGAAAAGTGCATTTAGTGCAAGATGGTGGAGTTGCATTTTGGAGTTCATTTGGTTGGACTATATTGATTTGCAATATTTTGACACTGAGGCTGGTTCTGAATAGGCAAATGGAATAAAGAGTTGAATTCCATCTGTATAGAGAAGAAATCTTCAACCACAGTTTGGAGGCACAAAGTACAGATAGCAGAGGCTTACATTCAGTGTACATCTCTATATGTCAGCCCTTGTGTGGCTTGTTTCTTTGATTCATTCATTCATTCAGAGAGTCATGCATTCAACACATATTTGTTTGCCTTAGAGTTGGCTGGATGTAAAATTCTTGAGTCATACTTTTTTGTTGGGCGCTTTTAGGCCTTGCTCCACTTTCTTCCAGCAGACTGAATACCAGTAGAACTGCATTCCTTAGGATTTCAAGGCTGTGACCTTTTGGAAGCAGATTACCAGGCCTTTCTTCTGAGGTCCCTCTGGGTGGGTTTGAACCGACAACCTTTAGGTTAGTAATCAAGCACTTAACTCCTTGCACCAATCATCCAGGAACTCCAGGGACTGAGATGGGGCTGGCAACCACCATATGGTTTCTGACCTCTTGGGGTTTATGGTGCAGCCAAGGCAGCAGAGATTAAACAAAATCTACACCCACTTGTTAACGGTCGTGATGAGCGTTACATTTTACCTCATCAGATCACCACTACAGTTTTCTTACTCAGATACTCTTATTATCCCCATTTTACAGATGTGTCTCAAGAGGTTCAAAAATTGCCCCAAGTCACCCCGCCAGGACGTGGCTCTCCAGTTCTGTCCACGGTTAGGGACAGGGTGTTTCTCATGTAGGGGTGTGAGCTGAGATAGTAGTTTCATCTTGGGGACACGGGAGCTGCTAATTTAAACAGTTCTCCGGTTGTGAGTAACAAGGCAGAACATTTTTGCGGATTGGGGAGCTAATTATAAGTCACACGTTCTTTGACTTTAAAATTGGAGAAGCCCCAGATGGTGGGCCATATAACGAACCACAAGAGATGTGTGACTGACAGTGTGATCATGGCATTTTGGTCCCTGATGTTTGGGCCCCACTCATTTGGATTACAGTCTATTGTCCTTTAAGCCCCGGCCTCTTGAAGGTAAGAGATGATTGCTTTCTTTTCTAGCTGTGAGGATTCAGTTACCTTTGTTCACTTACTGGATATTTATTGAGCACCACCTGGATGCCTGGCACTGCGCCTTGAGAGTATAGGGAACAAGGAGATAAGATCCCCGCTCTCACACCCGTTGCCAGCAAGTCGATTCTGACTGACAGCAATCCTATAGGACAGAGAAGAGCTGCCCCATAGAGCTTCCTAGGCTGTAATCTTTGCAGAAGCAGACAGCCACATCTTTCTCCTGGTTGAAACCACTGACCTTTCAGGTAGCAGCTAAGTGCTTAACCACTGCGCTACCAGGGTTCCTTCCTCCGCTCTCAAGGGGGATCGATTTAGCTGTAAACTTTCCTGCACATTTAAATCAGGGTGGGCGTGGTGGGTACCTAAGAAAACATCAGGTGCTACCGAGTAGCTGGTTGGTGGGGGACAGCTTCGCCACTTCAGAAGGGATGTTCAGGAAGAGCATCCCTGAAGAGGCAGCGTTCATCCTTGAGGGCCTTAATGATCAGAAGACGTCAGCCATGCAGAAAGGAGAGTTTTCCAAGAGGGGCTGGAATGAGCTCACTGGGGTTTGAGGAGGAGGAAGAATGTAGTGGGGCTGAAGCAGAGTGAACAAGGGGAGTGTTTAGTTGATGATCTTAGAGAGTGAGGCAGGAGCCAAGTCATGTAGGGCCTTCAGGTCTGTGTAAGGATTCTGGATTTTGCCAGTGATGAAATTAACCACAGAACTGCCCTTTTTAGAGGCAAGTACATAGCTGTTGCCCATCTGTGGGCAGCATTGGCCTCTGGTTCATGCTCTGCTTGCACGAAGACCCTGAGAAAACTGAGTTAATGAATGAGAAGGCAGGTGTTTCTTCTCTCTGGCAAGAGCAGGTAGCGTTTCCTGTCCCATCAACACATCCTGCAGGGGAGTAGCTTGTGTTGAAGTAAAACTGATGGTAAACTTCGGACTTGAGTAACAGGCCCTCTTGTTCTTTCTGGAGCACTTTTCCTCTTAGGGGAGGTGGGTAAGGAGGTCTTGAGATTTCCCAAGACGACGAAGCACAATGGCAGAGGCCAGGAACATCACCCAGCAGAACTAAAGCTGCTCTTTGCACATTTACCTCCTCATGGAAACATGAATCTGTTCACACTCAGGGTATTCTCAGAAACGCTTCGCTTTGGAGCTTATGGAAGGCAGGTCAGGAAAACGACGTGTTCAGGAATTTATATTTGCTGGATTATTTATGGAGCCCCAGTGGCATAGTGGTTAAGAGCTTGGCTGCTAACCAAAAGTTCACCAGTTCAAATCTACCAGCCACTCCTGGGAAACACTATGGGGCAGTTCCACTCTGTCCTGTAGGATCGCTGTATATCGGAACCAACTTGATGGCACTTAACAACAGCAACAGATTATTTATGGAGTCCCTGGTGGTACAGACGCTCTCTGCTGCTAACCAAAAGGTTGGAGGTTGGAGTTGCCTCAGAAGAAAGACCTGGTGATCTACTTCTGAAAAATCAGCCATTGAAAACCCCCTGGATCACAGTTCTGTCGGACATACATGGGGTCGCCGTGAGTCGGAGTGGACTCAGTGGCAGCTGGCTGACTGGGTAGGTTATTTACCCTGATTCTAATTCCGTTTGTGGGCTTGGTAGAAAGGCCTGCGAAGATCCTGGGGCCTGCCTAGATAGCTTTTGTTTCTAGATGTCATTTTGAAGATTGTTTTTTCCTCCTTACTGGAGTTCATCCACTCCAGCTACTCATTCATCATTCTAGGTCCATGTCCTCTCCTTACCGCCTTCAGACGGGAGGCTCTGGAAGTGATTCGGTGGTCATAAATCAGCGTCTGGGATCTGTGTGTGTGCCGGAGATGAGCACCAGGGCACGGAGGAGTTGGGGGAACCCTGAAAATCACCCCAGTCATGAAATTAGAAAAAATTACTGCCGAGTATGCTGTGTGGCAGAATAGTTTCTCCAGAGGTATATCCGAAGTTTAGATTTGGCTCTTTAATGGATATTACTTTATTTTTAAACTGTATTATTGAAGTGTAACTTATATAAGTTACAAAAAACCAAACCCACTGCTGTCGAGTAGATTCTGACTCATAGCAACCCTGTAGGACAGAGTAGAACTGCCCCATAGGGTTTCCGAGGCTGTAATCTTTACAGAAGCAGACTGCCACATCTTTCTCCCATGGAGCAGCTGGTGGGTTTGAACCACCCACCTTTTGGTTAGCAGCCGAGCGCTTTAACCACTGCACCACCAGGGCTCCTATATACAGTAAAGCACACAAATACTAAAACTACAGCACAGTGAAATGCTCTATGTAGGTCCCTGGGTAACACAAATGGTTTGCGTTCCACTGTAACGTAAAGGTTGGCAGTTCAAACCACCAACCTTTCAGTTAGCAGCGGAGCACTTAACCATTGCATCGCCAGGGTGTGGACATTCTAAACAGCTTTATTTATAATACATGTGTGTATGTGTATATATATATTTAGCTTCCACAGATAATGCTAGATAGTTTTCCAGAGGCTCCATGACGTTGCTTCGGCTTCGCAAGCGGGAAGGAAGCCGTCGGTTGTGGTAGGTGGGAGGGAGTAATCGGTGTCATGGGAGAGCGTGGACCCTTGCAATCCACAGGCATGTTGTTGGCAACCGGAAATGGGAAAATTGCTGTTCCTTTCGCTGGATAATGAGTGGGAAATGCTGGCACTTTGCCACTGGACCATCCTCCATAGGGAGTGCCACTTTAAGATGGGCAAATGGAAGTTGCTGGAGAGTCAGAATCTCCCAGGACCTTCAGAATGGTTTTCATCTCAGTGACACCGGGAACCGTTTCTCGCCACCGTGGAAATGCAGGCCCCCTGCCGGGGCACCGCTCTTAGAGAGCCATAGGGCCACTGCTGTGGTTTTAAAACGCCTCCCCAGGGGAAGGCGGGGTGCCCCAGGTTCCACTCCCGTCTTCTAGCTGCTGCGGACCCATTTAGAACCTTGGAGCAGTGAATCATTCAGCAGCCTGAGAGTAAATACCCTTCTGAGGGGCCTGAATTTTTCCTGGGGAGTCACTTAGCACCTAGGACATTTGAGATAGCAGCTACCCGCCACTTAGGGACAGCAGGCAGGGAAGGAGGCTTCTGGGGGCTAACAGAGAGTGGAAGGACCCCATGTGAGAGCTAGACTCCAGGCTCCACCACCTGTCTGGCAGTTTGTTATGCTCTGCTCGTTTGTACGTCGCTGTGATGCTGGAAGGTATGCCACTGATACTTAAAATACCAGCAGGATCATCGATGGCGGACAGATTTCAGCAGAGCTTCCAGACTAAGACAGACTAGGAAGAAAGGCCTGGCAACATACTTCCAAAAATTAGCCAGTGAAAACCCTATGGGTCACATCAGAATATTGTCCAGTATATAGTGCCAGAAGATGAACCCCATAGGTGGAAAGCGCTCAAAATACACAGTAGCCAAAACAATGGACTCAGTGATCCTAATGGTTGTGAAGACGCCCAGGACTGGGCAGTGTGTTGTGCATACACGGGGTCACCGTGAGCTGGAGCCGGCTCGGTGGCAGCTAAAAAGAGCAACAGGCTCTAAGCCCAAGACTGTCAGGAACTGCCCGGGCACGGCCTGGCATTAGAGCTGAACGTTTCCTCCTCTAGAATAGTTGTCCTCCATAGCTTAAACTTCATCATTACAATCAGAGGTAACTGAATCGCTTTGTAAAGTGAAGTTCTAAAGAGAGGAGACATGAATTAGATAACACAGTGGGCTGCTAGCAATTTGTGAGCCTTTGGAGGAATTTGTGGCTAGTAAAATGCATCTCCGTTGACCTGGTGCATTTTAAGCAAGCACCCCTTCTAGGCAGACGCCGCCCCTCTGGAGTGGACACAGCCTCTGCTCCCATCCCCTGAGAGCGCCTTTGTGCGGTGTGCAACTGCACCACTGTATGCAGCGACCCTGGATGGATGGCAGTCCGGACAGTGCCCTGCTTTGGTGCCCGTGGCGACAGCGACCCCCATCGCGGCACGTTTGTATTAACCTCTGTGATCTTCTCCTCTCTCCCCCAGGCCTCTCCGCCGACGGTGGCGCCAAGCGCCAGGAGCACCTGTCCCGATTTTCCATGCCTGACCTCAGCAAAGACTCTGGGATGAACGTCTCTGAGAAGCTGAGCACCATGGGCACACTGAACTCCTCCATGCAGTTCCACAGCGCGGAGTCAGTCCGCAGCCTGCTGTCCGCCCAGCAGTACCAGGAGATGGAGGGGGGCCTCCGCCAGCTCGGCAACCCCACTGGGTACAGAGACCTGCAGTCCCACGGAAGGATGCACCAGAGCTTTGACTTCGATGGCGGTATGGCAGGCAGCAAGCTGCCGGGCCAGGACGGGGTGAGGATCCAGCCCATGAGCGAGCGCACCCACAGAAGAGCCACTTCGCGGGACGACAGCCGCCGCTTCCGACCTCACCGGTCCAGGCGTTCCCGGCGCTCCCGCTCAGACAACGCGCTCCACCTGGCCAGCGAGCGCGAGGCCATCTCTCGGTTAAAAGAAAGGCCCCCCTTGAGGGCCAGGGAGGACTATGACCAGTTCATGCGTCAACGGAGCTTCCAGGAGAGCCTGGGGCCGGGGTCCCGGCGGGACCTGTACGGCCAGTGCCCAAGGACTGTGTCGGACCTGGCTTTGCAGAACGCCTTTGGGGAGCGATGGGGACCCTACTTCGCTGAGTACGATTGGTGTTCCACCTGCTCCTCCTCGTCGGAGTCTGACAACGAAGGCTATTTCCTAGGAGAGCCGATCCCCCAGCCAGCTCGCCTGCGGTACGTCACCAGCGACGAGCTGCTGCACAAGTACAGCTCTTATGGCATCCCCAAGGCCTCCACACTCAGCGGCAGAGGACAGCTGCACGGCAGGAAGAGACAGAAGAGCAAAAACTGCATCATTTCTTAATGTCACGGGGGCCGCGGGATGGGGCGAGACGGGAGTTAAGAATGTAGGCTCCGAAACTTGCGCTGTTTTCAACTTTAAAGTGCTTCGGGGGGTTGATGGGAGAAAGGGAAATGGCTCTCAGTCGTTGGAGGCAAGGTGACAGATGGACTCCCAAAGTAGTCGCAGTTCTTGGCATGTTGACTATTATTTGCACATTTCACTTTGGAAACACTTCAGACCCTGGAGGCCAGGGTTGGGCGCCCCCTGCCCGCCAGGTCTGTGTGGAGTTGCCGCTCGTCAGCTGGCAAGATGTTTTCTGCTCGCTTGTGCTCTTCTTCCGTTCTCTCACTTTTAGGACCTTTTTTTTCCAGTAAGTAATTTGTTTATTAGCCAGGACCCAAGACTAAGTTATTTACATGTCCATTGTAAATGCAATGTAAATGAGAGTTCTGATAAAATATTTTTGTATTTTGTATTATCAAAGGAATTTCTATATCGTAGGACTCAGTGGGGACCTGCACGCACGTTCAGCATCGTCTTTGAGTAGTATTCAGAGGTGGGCCAGGACCACCTTTTTTTTTCTTTTCCTATACCAATTTGTTACATGTCAGTGAGACCTTTTTCGAAGAACCGTATTCAATTTGGCTTTTTGTGACTGGAAAAAAAATGAACTGTGATACCCAAGGCGCTGTATGCTTCATTCCCTCTTAAGGGGCTACCCTTAAGGCTGCTCCCACCTGGGTAGAATATATTCTCTGCAAAGTGATAGTAATTTGTTTTGTTCTGTTTTTTTTTTTTTTATTGCAAATGTACCTTTTGCCAATTAGAGCAATTATCCAGTGTCAGTAAAGTTCCGTGAGAAATGCCATCCCTGCTGGGAACATTGAAGTTGCTTCCTGTTGATTTGTCCCTTGGGGAAAATTAAAGTGACCGTGAGTGGTACCCTTGTGTGATGTCAGCATGACGTCGTTTGAATGTGGCATTATTTTCTGGTGCTCGTTTCCTGGATTGTATTATCCGCTTTCCTTTTCCAAGGCCGATGGCGCTGCTGCCTTCGCCTGGCAACCTGTTGTCCTCAAAGCAAATGAACTTCCGCAGTTGGAGTTGAGGGACAGGAAGGTTCTGGGGGGCTCTGGGAGTGATGGTGTGTTCTGGGTTGTATGTCATGGACGGAGAAAGAAGGAGCAAGACAATTTGAAGACAGAAAGCAGGTCAAGGGTCAAAGCTGAAGGGCGTGTGAAGGAAGGTCAGGGACAAGGAGAACTTCTGGGAGGGAACTAGAGGTGAGTAGGCAGCCACCTTGAGTAGCCCCCAGTGCCCGTGGAAAGAGTCCAGTTTAACAAGCTCAGTAACCGGAGTGTCTGGGTTGCTCACGGAAGGTTGAGCTGCTCAGGAGATTTTGAAAAACTGGCTTTGTTGAGGGGGTTTCCATTCTGAACATTGAGGACTGTTGGTCAGACAGAAGATGGGCTCAAAAGTGAGTTTGCTTAAAGAAGACATTTCACGGTTGTGCTGTTTATAGTAAACTAAAACTTCCTACCTTGCTTCAGTTTACAATGAAGCATTTGCTTCTTCTTCCTCCTCCCCTGAGTGGTTTGTGGAGTTGAAATAATCCGTAAGGACCTGCCTTTAGCGAGAAGTACCGTTCGTGTGGTATACGGGGTATCTCAGCAGCCACCTGCCGTGGTGAGGTGGTGTGTTTTCAGTATTGGAGTTCACATTTTCTAGTATTTTCTTATGGAGAGAATGTGAAAAGTGACTTTTCAGACACCATCCCAAGCGGGTCTGGGAAAAGGAAGGCTGTAAAAGACGTGGAAATGGCACTCCATTCAGGATGTATTAAAATAATTTTCTTTTCAGGTATTAATATGACATTTGTCATTGTCACTGATCTGTTTTTAAAAAGCAATGCAAATGTTGGTTGTGGCTGTTTTCCGCATGCTGCCTTCATATCTAAATGCTTCATTGATTATCCGAGCCTCTGGAGAATTAACTATTAACGTTTGTATAGTAAGTTTGTAAACTGCTTGGCAAACCAATTAAGAAATAACCTGTAACACCACACTTCTGAAGTGGCAGGTTTCTGGTAGAAACTGAGCTAGCCCAATGTGGAGTTTTGAGTTTCTTGATTGATGAGAATAAAAAGGCATTTTTGGAAGAAGAGAGAAAAAAGCAAGTGGATCACTTAGCAAACAGCTGGAAATAAGCCTGTCCTCTGTGGCCCCAAATCCAATGAAAGAGATTCTCCCAGTAAAGCTTGCTTTGTAAGTCTGTGCTTTCCAGAGTCCCTCCTACATTTCCCAGATAAGGCTTCAGCCACCATCAGCAGAAGGAAGGTGGTCAGGAGACTGACGCAGAGCCGGTACCCCCAGGGGCCAGGAGGAAAAGGCCGAGCAGCAGGGGACCAAGCTGGTCAGAGCTGGAGATTTAATGAGATCCAGGCCTCAAGGGCAAAAGGTCTGCAAGCTCAGTCACCTCCCACCTCTGCAGGCTTCTTCTCCCCGCCCCGCCCCTCCCCAGCCAGGCACCTTACAGAGAGCGCAGAAGGAAGAAAGCTGCTAACCCTACTAGTTACCAGTGGCCGTTGGGTCAGCCCCCACCCGTGGCAACTCCATGTCTGTCTGAGTACAGCTATGCTCCATAGGGGTTTCAATGGCTGATTTTTCAGAAGCAGATTGCCGGGCCTTTCTTCTGAGGCACCTCTGGGTGGGTTTGAACCTCCAACCTTTAGGTTAGGAACCCATTGCCGTTGAGTCGATTCCGCCTCATAGTAGTCGAGTGCAAACTGTGTGCGCCGCCCACGGGCCTTTCTGTGTATCCAAACGGGGAGAATTACTGGTCTTCTTTTCTTGACATCTTCTTTCAACACTCACCTTGTCTTCTCTGGTCCTTCCTTTCCACCCCCAGCCAGCTGAGTAAACACACCCTTTGGTGTTTCTCATATGGGACCTGGAGGAAGCTCTTTCTCCATTCCATAGAATGCTCTTTCACTGCAACAAGGTTATATTTTTTTTCTTTTTTCTCGTAGCCCCTTTCTGCTTTTGAGGTGCTACTAGCCGTTGCTGAGTTCAGATAGCACCCCCACAAAAAAAGAAAACATTACTGTCAAGTTAATTCTGACTCATAGCGACCCTATAGGACAGAATAGAACTACCCCACAGGGTTTCCAAGACTGTCAGTCTTTACAGAAGCAGACTGCCACATCTTTCTCCCGCAGAGCAGCTGGTGGGTTCAAACCACCGACCATTTGGTTAGCAGCCAAGTGCTTAACCACTGTGCCCCCAGGGCTCCCAGATAGGACCAATGATGATATGTATGTGCAGCCTGGAAAGATATTACCCATGTATCCTGGTATACTTTCCCAGAGAGCCTAGATGCGGCCTCAAAATCTTTGCAATGCTCTAACCAGCCAGAGTCATGGTGCAAACTGATTCCTATTCATCTTCCTGCCCTGGGCTCTCTTGCCATTGATCAGAAACAGTACCCCAGAACTTTAGGGAGTATCATTCATAAATGATAGTTGTGAGACTCCGCTCTCTCCAGATTGTAGGTGCCAAAAAGGAAGTTGATATCTTTAGGCCAGACAGAGCCGAATCTCTTTGACCTCCCTTTCCAGTTGCATGTCCTTGACCAGTTATTATGGACAGCCTTCTGTTCATCCTTTTGCAGAGGTCAAATAATGGTGCATATTATTCCTCACCTAATCCCACCTTCTAACAGGAAATAACACAACTATTTAAAGTCCGAGGGGACGTGCTGTTCATATACTTCTGCCTAACAGAAACCAGATGTTAACGCCTAAGAAGGAAGACCCATCAATGACAAAGGAAAGTGGAAAATTGAACCAGTTATCTGAATGCTTCATGCCAGAAGAGTTGCTATGAGCAGCTGTTCGGCACCTTCAGGGGCTTTAAAGCGGCTGCAAGTGGGCTCTGTGGATGTGATTTCATACGCAGAACTCATTCGCCAAGCCTGCTCTGCCGACGTTTGGGGGTAGTTTCAGATGGCCGCCTCTTGAGGTTCGTGTCTTAAGGTACGAGACAACTGGAAAGGTGGGGAGCCTTACCTCCAGTGGTTTGCCCCTCTGGGACCTCAGCAGACACCAGAGCTTGTTTGTCCATTTGGAAGCAGTCATCCAGGTCAGGATCAAGAAAGGAGTGGATTCCTTTCCCATTTTCTCCCCACCCAATGCAAGACTCCCATAAAACATGACTCACTGTTGGGAGCTATATTATTTAATAAGCTTTCTTCCTGCTGACAAAACTAGCTTTCCCCAGGGGGAATAGAAAGGAGAGGAAAAAGTCATGTAGTGTTAAGAAAATATTTCTGTGATTTAGATACAATGAATCCATAAAGTAGGGGGAAAAAAAATCTCATTCTGTGCTGAGATCGTCCTGAGACATCCCTTGACCCTACTGGGCATTTGGCCATCCACGCTCAATAGGTCTCTGATCGAGCTTTTCCAAAATGTTTAGAGTTATTCACCATTACAATGTGTTCTCAAGCCTCTCTAGCCGATTTCGTATTCTTTTGCAAGGCGTTTTGATTCTGTTGTGGACCCTGACAACATTTAAGGCCTGCGTGTCTGCCATTTTCCTTCGCAATTATGACGCTGGCTGTTTTCCTCCCCGCTAAACACCTTCTTTCCTTCACAGGATTGCTTTACTCGTCTCCTGCTTTGATTTCAGTGCATAAACAAGACCTCAAAGGCCCGAGAAGGTGAAACAGGCCAGAGTCTGTGTAGTGTGTCGAGTGTCAAGCTATTTGTTAGGAAGGTCTGCGACAGGCCTTTGGTGTGGGCTCTGCCAGAGACTGTTGTGAACATTTTGCTTGAGATCTGTGCCCTGTAAAATGGATATGATGTTTTACTGGTGTCTGTAATACATTTGTAAACTTCCAATAAAATTTGAATAAAACAAATGATGCTGTTTTTCTCAGTCCTCCCTTTGTGCCCAGATTATTGGGGTGGCGTCTACTTTTGAACATCTCAGTAAAGAAGGGACAGACGACACTTAGTGGGAAATGAGAATTTCTATGAGAGATGAACCTGATCTTTTTAAATAGTTTCTCAACCTGACAACTACTGACATTTTGAGCCTAATAATTCTTTGTTGCAAGGGGTGCAGGGGACAGCCTTGTGCTTAGTAGGATGTTTAGCAGCATCTCTGGCCTCAGCCCACTGCATGTCATTAGTGCGTGCACATATGCGTGTGTCCACACACCCACACACACACAGTTGTCGGTTATGGTGCACACTGCCAGATACCCCCTGGAGGCAAAATTGCCCCAGTTGAGAACCACTGGTTTAAATACATCTCCTTCTTAACATCTTTGTTCCTTGAGGATTATTGACTTCTATCCAGACCACACAGTTAATTTTGAGTTGATAACAGGAATTGAAACAAGCAGATGACCCAAAAATGTTTGTACTTGCCTTTAAGCAGGTAACAAGTGATTTGCCTGGAGAGTTTATCCATGGGCGTGTTCTGGTTAAACCAAAAAAAACCAAACCCATTGCCGTCGAGTCGATTCCAACTCACTGAGGGTGGTGGTAATATTGTCTGGGAGCAGGACCAAGGCAGCATGTGAATTAGATTTTCCCATGTCTGACCCGCCACATGTGGGAGTTGCTGGATGCTGCAATATCATTCATTCAACATGTTTGTTGAGGGCCAACCCTGTACCAGGCACTGTTGTAGATGCTCGGTACACAGCAATGTGCAAAATAAGCAAAAATCCTTATCCTGGAGGAACTGACATGCTTTACTTTAAGGATGGATGATCTTAATCTTTGAACACTGCCTTCCAATTAGGCGAGAAATTTGGTACACCAGATAGTCTGTCTCACCTACTCTAAACACAAGGACTTGGGAGTTGTAGACGACGAGAGAGAGTTCATTCTAAGATGTCCTGAGAGCCTTTGGACAAAGACTTCTGAAATGTCGTGTTGCGAGTGGTAATCACCGCACCTGTTCTGCTCACAAACCCTGATGGCCTTCAGGCGGCCATGTTGTTTTACTCCATGATGCCCTCTTCCTCTTCCTCAGCCAAAATGACTAGAGTGAGGAATGGCACCCAGCCAGCAATCTGTAAGTGGTCTGACACAACACTGAGTGTGTGAGCTGGGCCAACCAGATCTCCTCTCTCAGGAACTGAAGCGAGGAGATTCTGAGAGGATGAGACAGTTGGCAGTGGGAGCTGAAGGGAAGAGGATGTGTGAAGAAAGGAGGCAGGAGGTGGAGTCAGCATTCATGGTCAGATGAAGGATGAGGAAGCAGAAGTGATGGATAAGCAGAGGGCTCAGGCTGAGAGCAGGTCCCAGAATGAAGACAGACAGACTGGAACCCAAAGTGATCGTAATTGACCCAGAGATGTCAAGAGGAGTCACAGAGGAGCTGCTCCCCAGGACTTCCTCACCGCCTGGCAGACTCAAGTTCCTGTTTCCATGAGTCTCAGCCGCCCAGAGATACTTCTCTAGGGTTGCCATGAGATTTTGGTCCTTGACACACCCTGTCTTCATGGTGCTTATGTATTCTGCAATACACACCTACACAAACTCTTGTTTGGACTCACACATTCCTTGCAACCCTAATTAAAACATGTTGCCATCAAGTTGACTCAGAGTGACCTCACGTACAACGGAATAAAGCTTTGCCCAGTCCTGCTCCATCTTCATGATTGTTGGTATGTTAAAGCATGTTGTTGTTAGGTGCTGTTGAGTCAGTTCCGACTCATAGTGACTCTGTGTACAACAGAACGAAACACTGCCCTATCGTGCGCCATCAGAATCATTGCTGTGCTTGAGCCCATTGTTGTAGCCACTGTGTCAGTCCATCTCATTGAGGGTCTTCCTCTTTTTTGCTGACCCTCTGCTTTACCAAACATGATGTCCTTCTCCAGGGACTGATCCCTCCTGATAATATGTCCAAAGTATGTAGGACATAGTCTTGCCATCCTTGCTTCCAAGGAGCGTTGTGGCTGTGTTTCTTCCAAGACGGATTTGTCCGTTCTTTTGGCAGTCGGTGGTATATTCCCTATTCTTCGCCAACAACGTAATTTGAAGGCATCAGTAGTTCTTCAGTCTTCCTTATTCATTGTCCAGCTTTCATATGCTTATGAAGCTATTGAAAACACCATGGCTTGGGGTCAGGCGCACCTTAGTCTTCAAGGTGACATCTTTGCTTTTTAACATTCTTCCTATATTAAAACATAGGAAGAATGAGTTCTGAATACCAGCTACACCCTTTTCCTCCCCACTCCCCTTTCACATCGTCAGTCCCTATCACAGCCACTTGCTAGCTGTGTGGTCTTGGGTAATTTCCATATCCTCTCTGAGCCTCAGTTTTCGTCTGTCAAATGGGACAGTAACTGAGTAGTCATCAGGGTGCGCGGATTTGTTGGAGTAATGTGTGTAAAGCCTTCAGTGCTGTGTCCAACGCTGTAAGAGCTCAGGACATGTTAGCTGCTGCTGCGATTAGTGGTGTTATTATTACTATATTGTTACTATTATTACGTTGTTGTTATTATTCCACCCAAAGAGAAGAGGTGGCAGGAACTAGATACTATTGGTATGTGGTCTGAGAATGCTCATCTTCTTGCTTAATGTAAATATTAACTAAGATTTAGACACGTCCCCCTGAAAAAACCCAAACCCGTTGCCTTTGAGGCAGCTCTGACTCATGGCGACTCCATGTGTTATGGAGGAGAACTGCTCCACAGGGTTTTCTTGGCTGTCATCCTTACGGAAGCAGATCGCCAGGGCTTTCTTCTGCGGTGCTGCTGAGTGGATTTGAACCGCTAACCTTTCGGTTAGTAGTCGAGCGCAAACGTTTACTCCACCCCGGTACCCTCTAGACATCCCAAGAAACCAAAACCATTGCTATCAAGTCAATTCCGACTCATAGTGACCCTATAGGACTGGGTAGAACTGACCCATAGAGTTTCCGAGGAGCGGCTGGTGGATTAGAACTGCCAACCTTTTGGTTAGCAGCCGAGCTCTTAACCACCGCGCCACCAGGGCTCCCAGGAAGGGCTAAAACTTTACTATGTGCAAGAAACGCCAGCAGAGATTGTTCAAAGGACGCAGATCTGCCAGCGTTGGGCCAGGTGATGTGGTTCAGCGGACCTCAGGTAGAACCTCGGAACCTGCTTTTGGAACAAGACCCTCCTTGTGATTCTGATCGAGGTGGTTTAAGGACCACACTTCAAGAAAGTTTGCCTTAGGATTTTTTCTTCCAAGTCTCTAGGGGGCTGCACACGGACTCCCAGTCCCACCTGCTCTGTGCGGGTCTGATAACATGCCCCGGGTTTGGATGGAGAGACTCGAGCCCACAGCTCCTTTGGAGGCTCTGAGGTGCATTCATTTTTTTCTCCAGGAGTGACAGTCTTCAAAGACGAAATGTAGTCTGACTGACTTTTCTGACAGATACCCCACTGTTGCACCACAGAGAAGGCTGAGTTGTTGTGAAGTCCTGACAGTAACATGTGGATCTGAGAATTGCTCTCGGCTCATACCAATGGCTTCCACATGCCACAATTACCTAAGCAGTTATTGAAAACTCAGAGCCCTGGCCCCTTCCCCAGAGACTCTGAATTTGTGAGTCTCCAGCAGAACCTAGGAAGCTGCATTTTTCATAAGTATCCAGGTACCTGAGCCCACCCTTGGGGGAAAAATGCTCAGAGCCTTTCTTGCCGTGGAAATCTTTTATCCTCTGTGAGGTCTTGTCTGCTGAAGACCATCCAGCTTGTGCCTTAGAGCTTCGGTCTGAAAGGGTCTGCTTCTCATATACTCGTCTACTGTGTGTGTAAGCACCACCATCTGTCCATTTGTGCTACTGTAGGGGCTTGCTGGTTGCTATGATGCTGGAAGCTACACCACCAGTGTTTCAATTACCAGCAGGGTCACCCGTGGTGGACAGGCTTCAGTAGAGCTTCCAGACTAAGATAGACTAGGAGGAAAGGCCTGACCATCTACTTCTGAAAATCAGCCACTGAAGACCCTAAGGATCACAGCAGAGTGGATCCAGTATAGTGCTGGAGGACGAGCACCCTCGCTGGAAGACACAACACAGTAGCTGCGACAGTGAACTCGAACGCACGGAGGGTCCCGAAGATGATGCAGGAATGGGCAGCGTTTTGTTCTGTGAGGCGTGAGGCCCCCGTGAGTGGGAGCAGACTCGACAGCAACAACGTGTGTAAAGTACATACTGGCTTACTGAGGGCCTAGAACCAGAAACATCAACCCCTTGGAAAACCCATCCCAGCGTAAGTTCTAACACAGCTAATTTTGTCTGAGAGAATTGTCCTGAAAAGACCTCAGGAAGGAAAGCTTATCGGAAGATGTGATGGGTAAAAAAAAAAAAAAAAAAAAAAAAATCAAAGGCAAAAGCAGGCTGAGGTTTAGGGGGAAATGGTTAAGCTATTAAATGACACAGTCATGTACAGCAAGCTTTCTCAGCAAAATGCTTGCAGATACTTGTTTCCACTGCCAGGTTGGCTGTAGAGATAAAGCAGATCATTGGGGTTGATGGACAGCTTTGTGGCACCAACGCACAACAGATTAGCAAATAGATGACATCAAAAGCGCTGGAAAGTAAACCCAGTAACCTGAGCAACTGGGGCCAGAAGGGCAAGCGTCTTCGGCCAGGTCTTTGGATTTTATGTAATTGAAACCTACTTCAGACTAACCTGAGCAGATACTAATGATCATTTATTTGAAGGGTACTGTGTAATTCATGAGAATCCAGGGCAGCGGCCTTGAACCAGGAAGGGGAAAGCCACCAAGAGCTCAGAGGATTCTGCCTCAATTTTTAAAAAAATAATTCATTTTATATTTTGTTGTTGAGAATATACACAGCAGAACATAGACCTGTTCAACCATTTCTACATCTATAATTCAGTGACACTGATTACATTCTTCAAGTTGGAAAACCCTTCTCACCCTCATTTTCCAAATTGTTCCTCCCTATTAACATAAACCCACTGCCCGCTGTGTTTCTTATTTGCCCCAGTTTTTTAACCTCTGCTTGCCTTCCGTTGTCTGCTTAATCTTCTCTCTTTGTTGATCTGCTTTTGCAGCTTTGGGGAGCTTGCTTATGGGCTCTCCACAGCCCCCACTGCCAGCTCCTTTGACCCCTTAGTGCCAGGAGAGATGCTGTGAAAGACCCCACTTGGATCAGTTACTCATTCCTGGTCCAGTCAACTGCTGGAGGACAGTTGGTGACGTGCTAGGATGCAAGCACGCGGTACGGTGTTTGTTCTTACGGGGGAGGGGACAGTTTTCAGTTAAAGAAGGCCATGTGCTGGTTGTTGTCACGTTGTTTGTTGCTCTCAGTCGGCTCCGACTCACGGCGACCCCGTGTACGACAGAATGAAACCTTGCCCATTCCTGCGCCATCTTCACACTCGTTGGTACGCTCAGGTCCATTGTTGTGACCACAGTGTACTTTGAGTACCTTCCAAACTACAGGGCTCGTCTTCCAGCACTATGTCAGACAGTATTCTATTGTGATCCATAAAGTTTTCTTTGACTGATTTTTGGAAGTAGATCACCAGGCCTTTCTTCCTACTCTGTCTTAGTCTAAAAGCTCCTCTGAAACCTGTCCACCGTGGGTGACCCTGCTGGTATTTGAAATACCGGTGGCCTAGCTCCCAGCATCACAGCAACACACAAGCCACCACAATCGGACAGACTGATAGGTGGTGGATGTGCTGAGTAGACGCCCTGAAATGTGTCTCCTGTAGAAACTATCCTAGTAACAACCCAGGAGGAGGAGCTGGGACTGTCGTCTGTTGGATGCATTTCTAAGTAGTTGTTTGCGCTCTGCTTACTGAGCTGGAGCTACAGTCTCCAGGAATGCTTCTACTCCTTCCCAAACCCTGGGGCCTCAGCTGGCCCAGCCTCAGCCAGGTGTTGGGTTCAGTGAAACGCTGTCCAGGAACCAATGAGCGTTATAAACCTGTACTCAGTATTTCAAATCGGGACTGTCTCTCAAGGCAATGCCCGGGGTCCAGGGCTTTTGCCGCACTTTCTCTTCATGCTCGCCTGCTCTCCATTATGTAAACAATCAGCTACTGTGTCCTCTCTAGTTTTTGCCTCGATTTCCTCAATACCCAGACATCCTCTGTACTGCTGTTTCTGACACTGGATGCATTTCTTTCTCCCCTAAGATGCAGGGACCATAGAAGTTTTTCTTCTGACTCCATAGCCTGCATGAATTCCACCCAGCTGGTGGCCTTATGCCAGGCCAGAGAAAGGCTCTGGGAAGATTGTTGTGTCCACTCTCCTGGGCAGGGCTGATGCCTCCTGGAACGCCTTTGTGGTAGACCAGGGCTCCGTCCCCTGACACAAGCCACAGCTGCAGGGATGCCCTGTGTGATGTGTGGATGCTGAATAAATGCCGTGAAAGCCCAGTCAGATTGATCTTTCAGTGTCTCAGCAAGGTAAGAGACCTCCTTTGCACCCAGGCTTTGTACTGCCTGTTCCATCCACTGAAAACCCTCCCATTCCTACCTTCCCTTTTCCACCTGTTTGTCATCTGGCTAAGTGCTTCTCGTTCTTCAGGTCTCAGCCTAGACATGCTTCCTGCAGGATAAAAAGTCTGATCCCAGCAAGCTGGAAATCGGTATGTTGTGGATTGAATCCGGTCTCCCAAAAAAAACGTTAAAGTCCTCACGCCTGTACCCATGAGTGTGACCTTGTTTGGAAGCAGGGTTTTCTTTTTTGTTATGTAATGAGTTCATACTGGCATAGGTGGGTCCTAAGCCTAATCCCTTGTGAGTGGTGTCAAAAATGGAAGACAGAAATGGAGAGACACACACGGGAAGAGACCAAGTGCGGATCTGTCTACAAGCCAAGGATGCCCTGAATTTGGACGCCGAGCCCTCAAAACTGTGAGACAATCAATTCCTGTTCTTTAAAGCTACCCACTCCTGGTATTTTTGTCAGGGCAGCACTCGGTAACTGAGACAAGGTGCCTCTGCTGTGGGCTTCCACGGACTCTGCAGATCAGGGGATTGTAATTCTGAGTTCACTTTCTCTCCCGTGACAGTTTGTATCCATCCTTCCGGGCAGCACTCGGTAACTGAGACAAGGTGCCTCTGCCGTGGGCTTCCACGGGCTCTGCAGATCAGGAGATGGTAATTCTGAGTTCACTTTCTCTCCTGTGACAGTTTGTATCCATCAGGGCAGGGATCCTGGCTGCTGTCTTTTCAGCCCTGTTCTCTGGGTCTTGCTCAAAAAATATTTTTGAGGATTCCAGAAATCCTGGTCAGCAAATTCAAAGGGCAGGAGCCCTGGTGACACGACGGTGAAGCGCTCGGCTGCTAACGGAAAGGTTGGCAGTTCAAACCCACCCAGCAACTCCACTGGAGAGAAAGACCTGGCAATCTGCTTCTGTAAAGATCATAGGCAAGCAAAGTCTACGGGCAGTTCTGCTGTGTCACATGGGGTCACTATGAGTTGAAATCAACTCAGCAGCACCTGACAACAAATTAACAGGAGGGAGGGGGTAGTGTGGGTTTGGCCTCCCCCACCCAAACACTCAAAGGAGCCAGACTCCAGCCTTCGTTCTAAGATGAAGCTGCTTTTCCCTGGCTCGTTAGTTGCTACGAGGTAAACTTTTATTCAAAGCTCCTGTTAGCGGCTGTCTTAGGTCAATTTGCCTTACTGAATTTCCCTAAAATTGGCGTACATGAAAAACTCCAGCTGGGCATCGAGTATTTGCCCATTTAAGGGGTAGTAGTGTCCTTGGACTCCATAAGGAAGCTACAGGCATCTCAAGTACTGTCCGCTATACATGTGAACACCTGAGAGTCTGGACTTCATGCCCCTGGATTGTAATCAGATGGTTCAGAAGAGACTGAAAGAAGTGTCGCTAGGAAATGAAGGTTTAAGGATGATCAAATCCATGTTGATCTGGAAATGTTACCCAGGAATCAGCTTATATTAACAACTGGAATAAATTTTCATACTTTAATATATTTCTTTCATGGGTGTAGTGCTAATTTCAGGGCACACTTAGCAGGTAATAAAAATCTGCAGCTAATTTAGAAATAAATGAGAGCCACAACACTTCATTTAATAAAAGCCCCAATGGCAAAAGAAACACAAAGAAAGAAGTTGATGTTTCTACCCAGGAATCTAGTGAAGGCAAATGTTATCTAGCATGTCAGATACAATCCGCTGAATATTTACTGTAGTTTGGAGCTCGGTGGTCACGGATTTGCATACGTTCCAAAGGCGGGTAACACTACAGCTGCAAAGCTTTTACAGATAACCAACACCAGTTCATGTGTTCTGCAGTCTAGGGTTTTCTCTCGTGTCTTTTTACCAGGATGGGAAGATAGACCTCGTCCCTGGAAATCTACAATAAGGGCACGTTTTCCTGGCCCTGTGGTAGAAACCAGACGTACCCGAGTCCTGCAGAATTACCGGGACCTAGAAAGAGGAGGGACTAACTCTATTCCTTTCATTTCAAAATTAGTCCCAGATAAAGATCGCAGGAAAGAACTTGGCCCACTTATTTGCAAAAATCTGTTAGCTAAATCTCAGCTATCAACTGTCTCAAGGTTGTTTCTCAACACTGCAGAATGATTCAGGAGGAGAAGTGTATAAAGAGTGGGTGTGGCTGAGATACGCAATGCTCACGAAATACCCATGTACTCCCTTCCGGTTCTCAGCCCCCTTGCAGGTGGGTGGGCTCATGTGACTAGTGCTGGCCAAGAACTGTGAGGAGAAGTGAGGTGCCACTTCCAAACTGAGGCAGTGAACAGCCCCTAGGCATTTGCCCACGATCTCCCCCCCACCCCCAGCCGTGGTGACCAGCAGCCAGATACTGAGTCACTGGATGGAAGCAGCTCATGTCGCTGAGTCACTGTGTGGAAGAAGCTGCCCATAACAAGCTTTGCTGAGACAAGTAATATGCCTTTGATGTCATAAACTGTGGAGATTTCAGTACTAATTTGTTACCACAGTGCAACCCAGCTTATTGTGACTAACACATGGGGTTCCATCTCAAATGACCTCTCGAGGTCCTTTCTTAGCCCAGATGATCTGACCATGTGTGATATTTGAGGGCCGTGAGAAGTCTGAAGCCCGAAGGGGCCAGTGCTTTGGTATAGTTTCTGGTTGGTTGGTTGGTTTGAGTTTGTTTGGTTAAACTGATTGGTTAGTGAAAGTCTCCAACAGTGACAGTGGCCTTGGGGAATGACAGTCTCTGAGACTGTAAGCTCCCAGCAGGTGCACCCTGTTTTGCTTGCTAGTCTATCCACACATGCTGACCTTAATGCCTGTACAGAGTGATGCCCAATAAATATTTGTTGAATGAGAAGAATCAATTACATAGTTAAAAATGACCTGTGCAGAGATTATTTAGATTACCTGGAGCCCTCCTCCACCCCAAACTGGATTAAAATGGGGAAGACTTTCCCTCTTCATGGAAACCCTGGTGGCGAAGTGGTTAAGAGCCATAGCTGCTAACCAAAAGGTTGGCGGTTCAAATCCACCAGGTGCTCCTTGGAAACCCTAAGGGGCAGTTCTACTCTGTTCTGTAGGGTCGCTACGAGTCAGAATTGACTCAGTGGCAATGGGTTTGGTTTGGTTTGGTTTTTTTTCCCGCTTCATATGAAAGCAGAGGCTGTGGGAGAGTTGCCGTACTTATTACTTAGTGCAGAAAACAACTTCAGACCTGTACGCTGACTTCCACAAAATTTTTACTCAATCATTCTATCTTACAATCACAAAACCAAACCAAACCCACTGTCATCAAGTCGATTCCGACTCCTAGTGACCCTATGGGACAGAATAGAACTACGCCATAGGGTTTCCAAGGCCATAATCTTTATGGAAGCAGATCGCCACATCTTTCTCCTGAGGAGCTGTTGGTGGGTTCGAATCGCCGACTTTTCGGTTAGCAGCTGAGCGCTTTAACCACTGTGCCCCAAGGCTCCTTTTTATAATCACAGAACCAGATGTAAGTATAGAAGCTGAAAGAACAAGATGTATAATTGGTTCCAGCTCAGATTACATGTAAGTATAGAGCACCAAGACAATCCGCTGCTGAAGTCATTCTTTCTGATCAAATTTTCTCTCTGGGGACGACGGCTCTCTTCTCTTCACCTGCCATTCTCAGGGTTATATTAGTCCTTGTCAAAATTTTGGCACGTGTTCTGTCAAATCTCATTTAGGATAACAAAATTTAAAAACAAACAAAGCAGAGGCTGCGGTAGAAGACTGCTGAGCTGAGTTCATTGGAGATTGTACTCAGTTCTCAGGCATTTATTGGGCACCTACTGTGCGCGGTGTTCTAAGGTAGAGGATATAACAGTAAGTCAGACAAGTCCTGTTCTCATGAAGCTCTGCTTTTCTCACATGTCATTTCTTTTCTCTTTTTAATCTAGAGTTTGACCTGCCAAAAGAAAATGTTCCAGTCATCTAGTTATCTGAGTTATCTAGTCTAAAAATGAAGGCATGGCAAAAGGGCCAAGTACCCCAGTAAGATGTTAGCAAACCCCACTTCCCTGAGGCTCCTGATTGCCAACCTGCTTGCCTTACCTTACCCTTCTGCTGCTCCCCTTGGAGGCTCCTTGCCTGACCCTTCTGCTGCTCCCCTTGGAGGCTCCTTGCCTGACCCTTCTGCTGCTCCCCTTGGAGGCTCCTTGCCTGACCCTTCTGCTATTCCCCTTGGGGGATCCTTGCCTGACCCTTCTGCGGCTCCCCTTGGGGGCTCCTTGCCTGACCCTTCTGCTGCTCCCCTTGGGGTCTCTGTGCCTGACCCTTCTGCTGCTCCCCATGGGAGCTCCTGCTTCCGCATCTCTTATTAGAACTCCACTGACCACCCCTGCTCCTCCTGTGCGTCAGCCCATTCTTAAGAAAGGCGGTTTCCTTTTGTGAGTGTCTCTGATCTACCCCTGGGCCTGGTTCCTGCCTTTCTTTTTTTATTTTTTTCCATCAGTGGGTTTTGGAGATGGCCTGCTGGCATGCCCCGTGTTAAACAGCCTCTGACAGGGTCTCAGAACCAGTGTTTGCAAAAGGGTCACTGCTTCTCAAGAGAAACGATCTCAGCAGTCCTGGTGGAAGCCTGCATTGGACGGGCCACAGGACTCAAGAGCAGAGTTTTCCACCTCTCTCCGTTGCGCAGAGGATTGTTCGAGACCACACCGAGCAGGATCTGAGCAGCACTCAGCACTCGAAAGGGCAGCAACACCAGTGCACAGCCGCTAGTTACCCCTCTCCCGCCAGGGCTTCCCCCCCCCCGTTACTCCCCACACCCCGTACTAGGGCCACCAGACAGCTGTAAATACATCGCTGACCACCCTCAAGGAGCTGGAATGGACAGAAATTGTCCAGGATCCAGTCCCTGCCTTTGTGGGCCCAGTGGCCTCTCAACTGCCCGGCCAGTGTTTTGAGTAGATCCAACCTTGCCTGTGAGATACATGTCACCCACGTGTTCTCCTGTAAGAAGTCTCCTGGGGCAGTCCTCCCCCTCCTCGTCCCATCTCTTTGCCCTGCAGATAATGCCATACAAACAATCCTGTAAATGAATCGACTTCTAAAACACCAAGGCCAAGAGACGCACTCAATAACCCGGAGCTCATGGACCCAGGCACAGACTAGGTTTCGACCCTGTGTGCCGAAAGCTGCAGATGAAGCCCTGGGGTAGGCAGTAAAGCACTCTGCAGGGTACAGACCCTAGAGGAAGCCTGCAAAGAAATAGGACCCCAAAGTGCAGGGACATTGGGGATTTCCAAATCCCATTTGAGGGACCTTGGCTTGCTGTCTCTTCTCCCACCTTGAATGTGTGCCTCTGTCCCACGAGGACCATCAAAGAGTCCTTCTTTCTGTTGACTTAGCCATTGGAGTAAATAACAGGTGAAACCACATCCTAAATGTCGACCGTGCACAGGCGAAGGGGCCCTTGTGTGCCTTCACCAAGTCAAGAGTGCACCTCCTCTGCACAAACCCAGTGAGTTCAGGTTTCCACCAAGAAGGCGAGGCAGCTGGACCTACAGGGAAGGAGGAAGAGAAAGGAGAAGGAGGACGGAGCTCCTTCACTGCCCAACGTTCATGGTCCTGCATGTCTGAGGTCTGGACAGCACTGATTTCCCTGCTCCCTCCAAATGGGTCTTTGTCAAAAATGCTGCCAGCATCAAGGGAAATGTGGCACAACAGTAAAGCACTCGGCTGCTAACCAAAATGTCGGCAGTTCAAACCCACCCAGCAGCTCTGTGGGAGAAAGACCTGGCAATCTGCTGCTGTAATGATTACAGCCTAGAAAACCTTATGGGGCAGTTCTGCTCTGTCATGTGGGGTCGCCAAGAGTGGAAATAGACCTGAGGACGCCAAACAGCAGCAACAACAGATTGGGCAAAGAATATTCTTTAACCTTCTCAGATGATGGTACTGATGAGCAAACTTGTAAGCAGTAGGCAGTGTTAATGGTTGTTTGGACAATATTCAATGAAGTGAAATTAAAGGGATCATCTATATTTTGTGCACGTTTGCCAATTCTGTTTTATTATTTCTACTAGATACTTGATTTTTCTTCTCTCACTCCCTTCTCTGAGATTCCACCATGAGATAGAAACGTTGGTGTAAATTGACCTTCTCTCCCTGGCGTCTATCGAGTTCCATCGCGAAGGACGGGGCTTTAGCAGCTGCTTCGGTAGGTAAGGTAACCCCTGCCTGATACAGGTTCTTGTATGTAAATGAGTTAAATATGGCCTCTGCGTGTTGGCCCCAAGGTTTTTGTAGCAACCTGGGTTCGTTAGCCCAAAAAGGCCCACTGGTGCCAAACTCAAATTTGTACGTACCAATTGTTTTAAAAACAGCCCAAATAAGCAGATTTGTAGCCACTTAGAGCCTGCCTGATTTACCTATTCTGCAAAACCGCAGCCTACACCTGGTAGCCATAGGTCAGATGAGCTCCTGCCCTTGTAAGGACCCTTGACTGCTGCAGTCCTCTGGAGCTCGCTGACCCAGAGGCTCCCCACCTTGCTGCTGGGGACATCGTGTAGGGGCACATAAGCCCCCCACCCCACTTCTCCTTCCCTGGGAGCTTTCATGCCCTCCTCCCCTTCTGGTGGTTCCCTGTGCCACTAGCCTCTGGAAGACCGTCTGCCGAGAACCACCCACATGTGGCTGTCAGTGTCGCCCCGGTGAACAGTTTGTGGTGCCGTGCTACCTCACCTGCTTTTTCTTCAGGAGCCCAACATTCCCTCCAACTCGCTACACTTCTGCACTAACGTTGGAGGTGCTTTCAAGAGGACCAGGTTAGCAGACCACGCTTTGAGCCAGGGTCTGCACCATGGTACCCCAGAGACTGTAATAACTGTGTGTGTATGCATGTGTGCACACGTGCGTGTGTTGTGTGTGCGCGCATGTGTGCGCACACACACGCATACTCCTGGGTTTGCAGGGATTTTTTTTTTCCAGGAATCCTATATTTAGGCAAAAGCAGATAGATCTGATGCATTGTAATGAGTCCACCAGAGAGATCTTTCATTTCATGGCTCATTACATGGAAGTTTTGTAAAGGCACCATTTAGCTACTGTTTCTTAGAAACAAGCTTGTTGCTAAAAGGAGGCACCCATGACCAGAAGGGCGTGTCCGTATCAGCACCCGCAGGTATAAATCTTAGGTGTTGTGAGGGAATTGCCAAGAAGTGAGGGTGCCGTGATAGGAGAGGGAGGGCATCCCCTATTGGGAAGAAGTGTCCTTTGAGTGTTGTTATTAAATTTCTGCATCTCTGGGGCCTGGCAGAGGTGCTCTCAGTAGGTGCTCAGACATTCTTCCCCAAATCTCATTAACCACCTCCTCCCAGCAGCCATTGTGCTATGCACGAGGCACAGAGAAATCAGAAAGGCCATAGCTTCTGACCTCGAGGAGCTCAGTCTAACAAGAGGAATAGACGTACAAGCTTCTCAAAGGAACTATTGGAGTTTGATTTTGAAAGCGGTGTAGGAGTTCAGTCAGTGGAAACAGAGTGGAAGGGCATAGGGAGCCACAAAGCAGAGCTCAGCAAATAAAAGATCATGAGGGTATTTAGGGAATTCTGTGAATTTAGTGTGGCCTGGATCCTTGGCAGGAGATGAGATAGACGGGTCAGGCAGCAGAAGGTCTTGGGTGCCATGCAAACACCATAGAGCTTCATTTCTCAAATGAGGGCAATGGGGAGCTTCTAAGAGTTTTCACAAGGGGCTTGCAGTGGTTCGATTTGTCTTGTAGAAAGCTTACTCTGGCAGCAGTATGCAGCATAATTTTGGAGCATAAAGAAAATTGAGACGTGGGGCCCGGGAGACTGTTGCAGTAATCCAAGCAAGGAAAAAGTAAATCCTGAACTGTCCAGTTGGACCAGAAGATGGACATCATGAGGGAAGAAGGGGGAAGAAAAGCTGGAAAGGTTAGTGAGAAGAGGCAGTGTGGTGAAGCCGTTGAAGATGGGCACTAGGAAGCTGGATCAGGAACCAATCAGGAGATAGGATGCTTTCAGGGCACCAGATGCCCCTCACAGGGGTCTCCTGGGAACCTGGGGTCACTGGAGAGGGAACTGAGCCTCAGATCCAGACTGCTGTCATGGTTATCTTGGCTCTGCTCCTTGACGGCCGTGTGTCCTTGGCAGGTTTACTGCTCCCTCAATGCTCCAGATAGAAAAGATGAAACGTGTGAGAGGCAAGGGGAAGCTCCTCTCTACCAAGAGGTGAGTCGGTGCAAATGAAGCCCAGGTAGGCTGAGCCAGGGAAAGAAACAAAGTGGGTCAAGGTGGCTGACTTGAGTCTCTCCTCCTTCCTGCGGTCACTCCTGGGGGCTCCTTTGTTTTCGGGTGGCCTGCATCAGCCAGCTCTCTACCCTGGGATTGAGATCTGCTGCGGGGAGTTGAGGGAGTAATGAGGAGGTTGAACGGCAGACGGAGAAGCCCCCATTGTTCTCCCAGGGAAACCCACATTGTTTCCTCTTTCTCCCTTCTGTTACAGACGGTCTAGGAAAGGACAAGAACCAAGTCTTCAACCCTTTGGACCTGATCCATGCAGCATGCAGTCTGCAAGCCCCGGAGATATTCAGAGTTGGCCGGTACTGGGGGCCAGTCCATATTTATACCATTTCCAGATGGCATCTTTTGACTGATACTTGGCAAGCACGTCAGTAAGTTTGCTTTCCTTTTTTAAAAAAACATTTTTATTTCCAATACCGTAATGCCTAATGCCGACAGTCGGCTTTTAATTATTACACTTGTCACAAGGATAGCGTGGATGAGACTGAATCAGCCGTTAGTTTGGGACCTGGTAGAATGTCAGAGCTTGTGGGAGTTATCTTCCTGCGTTGTGGGTTGGATCACATCTGTGTGGGCGAGGCCAGGGTGAGGCTTCCCCTGAAGGGAATGGATGGCCCACTGTCAATCCATGTGGGACGTAAGTCACTCTTGGAGGAGGAGTCGGTCCTCCACAGACAGACCGGAGGCCAGCTGAGCAAGTCTCCGAGGCGTGGAGGAGTTCCAGGTGTGCAGTGAGCTCCGGCTGCGCCGGGGCTGTGGTCGTGCATGGCCTGTGACAGCACCGTCTTCAGAGAGTACAGTTGGGTAGCGCTTCCTGAAGCTGTACTACAGGCTGGCCCCGGCCACATGGAGACGAGGAACTGGCTCCATAGGGGAACCTGGGACACGTCCGGGCTCACGCAGATGAGAGGTCCCGTAGCCATGCTTGGGTGGCTGTACCTTCTGTCTTCCCCATCCGCTCCCTGGCCCCGCCCCTGTGGTCACAGTGCTGTACTGTCTGTCTTCCCCATCCGCTCCCTAGCCCCGCCCCTGTGGTCACAGTGCTGTACTGTCTGCCCCACCCCCTCCCTGGCCCCGCCCCTGTGGTCAC
>NW_004443937.1:43528653-43576772 GCF_000243295.1 Trichechus manatus latirostris | reverse complement strand
TCCCTAGCCCCGCCCCTGTGGTCACAGTGCTGTACCGTCTGTCTTCCCCATCCGCTCCCTAGCCCCGCCCCTGTGGTCACAGTGCTGTACTGTCTGCCCCACCCCCTCCCTAGCCCCGCCCCTGTGGTCACAGTGCTGTACCGTCTGTCTGCCCCATCCGCTCCCTAGCCCCGCCCCTGTGGTCACAGTGCTGTACTGTCTGCCCCACCCACTCCCTAGCCCCGCCCCTGTGGTCACAGTGGGGGATGACAGAAAGCAGCAGGAGTGGAACCTGGGACCCAAGGTCAGCGTGTGGCAACGTTACCCAAGTTGTAAGTCAAGCAAACACACAAAGCAGGCTCTCAGAAGCAGTGTTGTGTTGCCCTCAGTTGACTCCCGGCCGCTTTCTCCTGAGTGTGGACAAGTCTGTGATCTGGTACTTTGTGGGCCCGCAGCCATTTTGTGGTCCCTAGAACCTCCAACAGTAAGATCTTGGATCCATGGATCCATGCAGCAGTCACAAACTATGGACTGACTGCTTCAAAATCAGGAGGGGAAACCAAAAAAACCAAACCCATTGCCATCGAGTCAATTCTGACTCATAGGGAAGTCTTTAAAAAATGCAGCTTCCTGAGCCCTACCTCTGGAGATCTGGACTGGATCTGGGGCTGGGGCCAGGGACCCAGCCAAGCCTCCCACCCGGTATAGGAACTTCTTTTTATAATTCCTCAAAATGTTCACCCAGCCTCTGAACACCTCTAATAGCATGTACCTGGCTCACTTCTGGGGAAGCCCGCTCCATTTTGACAGTTTTAGTTATGGATCTCTGTTATGGATTGAATTATGTCTCCCAAAAAGATAAGTTGAAATCCACACCCCTGGTACCTGTGAACATGACCCTGTTTGGACATACGGTCTTTGAACCTGTTGTCAGTTAATAACATGAGGTCATAGAGTAGGGTGGACTCTAATGCGGTGGGAGTGGTGTCCTGCTTAAAGAGGAAAGTCAGGAAGACAGACAGAGGGAATAGCCAAATATATATGACGCATGTACAAGCCAGGGATCACCTGGGCTGCCAGAAGGGGCAGAGGCAAGGAAGACTCTTCCCCTAGAGACTCGGGAGGGAGCCTGGCCCAGCAGACACACTGATGTGAACTGCTGGCCCCCAGAACTGTGAGAAAATGAATTTCTGGTAAACGCCAGTCTCAGGAATCTAATGCAGTCTCCTGATTGGAATTCTTGTAATTGACAGCCACTGGTGTGGTTTCGCGTGTTTCCCCTGAAGTACACCACACTCACCCAGACTTCTCCTAGGTCCTTCACCCTACGTCTCTTCCTCCCGGAAGCTCTCTCAGACCATCCTTGTTCCTAGGCGACATCTAGGCTCCCGCTCTGTGTCCCCACAGCAGCTGAATCTTCCTCTGTCTCAGGGTTCTTCACGTGTCATTATTCCCTGTCTACCTGTTTGTCTCCACTACCACTGCCCAGCGCACAGGTGGCCGCTCAACAAATCGGGCCTGAAGTAATTGTTGAAAAACATTGGCTGTGTGCTCGGTCCACAAGAAAACACTTGAATGTTCCTCTGTATATACTGAGCTGCGCTTGTTACCAACAGGGACTCCTCAGCAAGAAGGAGGGTTTGCTCAAACTAGACAGTTTCTGGGCTCCCTGGGGGGTGCAAACAAACTGTTAACGTGATCAGCTGTTAACTAAAAGGTTGGCAAGTCCACTCAGAGGCTCCTTGGAAGAAAGTCCTGGCGATCTATTTCTGAAAAGAAGCAGCAGTTGAAAACCCTATGGAGCACAGTTCTGCTCTGAGACACATGGGGTCGCCACAAGTTGGAATCAACTCAGTGGCAACTGGTTTTAGAGTTTTCAAGCTGGTGATCAAGTCCTAAACAGATGAGAAATGTCATCCCTTAGCACAGAGAGCTGGAGAGGCTGCCTCATTCCTTTCTCTGTCCTTCTCCCCTCCAACAGACCTCTTGTAAGCACATACAATATTTGTTCAACCTGGACATTCTGCGGGCTAAAGAAAAATGAAGCACCTTAGGGTGTATTTAAATAATCACAGATTCTATTTTTACTTGTGTATTTTACCTACAGCATTGGAAAAAGTAATTTTGCCCCAACTAGAGGAGGTCTTCTCAACTGCTAACACATGTTTGTAGAGCATCTGGATATAATGTGGTCAGCATCTGGTGTGAGGCCGTGAGATGCTCTCTCCTGAGGGCTCCTGTGGAGAAGGAAAGTCAGAAACTCACCCTTGTTTGGACCAGCCTGGTGTGGATGTTCGCCGTTGGGTCAAGGCAGCTGGGCCTCCCCTCCTCCACACTTTGCCACAGTTCATCTGGACAGAGGGTCCCCCTAAACCCACAAGGTCCCACTTTAATTGCAGCAGAAAACCAGTGTCAGCACTGTGGCCAGTGAGAGAATCCTGACCTTCCCTCTGGTCTCCGCCTCTGCATGCGGTGCAGCGTGGAACGCATCACACACGCCTGGAGGAGAAAAAGTATCAATAGCTGATACACCTTCATCTCCCAGCGGCAACTGTTGCCAGCTCTTCAGCTGACGTACTCCCCGTTGGCTTCAGTTTGCGTCCTCAGACAAAAAGTCGCGTGACCCATTTCCTGAGAACCCTCTTACCTGCGCGGTGGTTTCCATGTTGGAGACAGAAGTTTGCGGGAAAATAGTCTCCTGAAATTTTTGTTTTTTTGTGTTTTTGTTTTAGGTTGAAGCAAATAGAGCTGGTTTTCCAGAATGGGAACCAATGGCATCCCCTCCCACCCCAAATACTCACCTACTGATGTTTGCTTAAAACGGTTAACTGAAGTGGGGGTGTGGGAGCAGACTCCCCACTCATTACCCAGTACGCAGCAGCTGAACTGGGAAGGCTTAGAGAGGCTGTTGTGTGTAAGAAGTAAGGCTTTGAGGAGTCAATGTGTGACTAGTTGGGCAGGCTCTGATGTAATTCTAGATCTATAATCTTTAGGGATGGGTATGGAGAGAGAGATTCTGGGCGGTATAAACAGTTAGTGCTTGTTTTGCTGACTGAAAGGTTGAAAGTTCAAGTCCACCCGGAGGTGCCTCAGAAGAAAGCCCTGGAGATCTACATCCAAAAAATGAACCATTGCAACTTAGGGAGCACAGTTCTACTCTGACACACACGGGGTCACCATGAGTTGGAGTCAACTTGGCAGCAACTGGTTGTGGAGAGAGATGGTGGCTTGTGAATGTCTGGCTGAGTCTCAGCTACTGTTTACCTGTAGGGCCAAGCTAACGCACTGACTTACTTTATAGATTCAGGCAACAAGTATTGACTGAGGACTTCATTCTATCAGGAACTGTGTGCATGCTGGGTACACAGAAATGAGCAAGCTCGGCATCTTCCCTTGTCCTTAGTGCAGATGGAGTCTGCTAAAGAAGGCTGGTGACTAAGAAATGATCACACACATCAGCTGACATCCTGAGCTGTGGTGCCATGAGTGAGAACGTGGGAGAACGGGGTTGGGCAGGTGCTCTGAGGAGGTTAGGGAAGGCCTCTCTGGGGATGACATGCCAGCCGACACTTGGTGGAATCAGGCAGCTGGGGCAGAGAGATCAAAGCAGAGGGAACAGCCTGTGCAAAGCCTGGCACATTCATGGAGCTAAAATAATGCCAGTGTAGGATGATCAGAGAATGAGAGCAAGAAGGAAAAGGCCAGAACTGGAGGAAGGAAGGGAAGGGGTAGGCAGCGCCAGGCCACACAGGCGTTATAGGGCTAGCTAAAGCTTGTAGTCTCCCCCTGAGGACAGTGGAAGCCGTTAAAGGTGCTGAAATTGGGGAGGATGGGATAATCCAGTTTAGAAACAGTGCTTGGCTGTTTGGGAATGAATTGTTGGGGACAAAAGTAGAAGCAGGGAGATAATCAGTAGTATGGTAGAGAGCATTCATTGCCTACCCCATCACCATTTTCCCTCTGTAACAGACTCCCCACCACTTGTCGATGAGTTGATTGCAACTCAGGGCAACCCTATGTGAGTCAGAGTAGAACTGTGTTCCACAGGATTTTCAATGGCTGAGTTTTTGGAAGTAGATCACCAAGCCTTTTTTCTGAGGCACCTCTGGGTAGACTTTCAGTTAACAGCCGAATGCGTTAACTGTTTGTACCACCCAAGGAATCCTCTGTAACAGAACCCTGATCTTATTCCAGGTGGTAATATGGCTGCATTTTCCTACCTCTCTTGTAACTAGGAGTGAACAATGAGATGTAAGCAAAACTTTTGGGTAAGGCTTCTGAGAGCTCTTTAAGAAAGACTGCCTCAGCTTGGAGAAGGCCCTTTTGCACTTCATCCTCCACCACCCCCCATCGTGCTGTCTGGAGTGCAGATGTGATGGCTGGAGCTCCAGCAGCTATCTTGGACCATACTGTAATCAGACAGTGTGATGAAGGCTTGGACCCAGGGGGTGACAGAGGGGAAGGAGTGATAGGGAAGTGGGAAGTGAAGGGTATGTCTGGGAAAGCTTCCCATAAGAGATGATGCTTATGTAGCATTTTGAAGGAATAGGATGGGTCGATATGTAAAGAAACATTGGGGCCTTCATTAACTACATTTCTTTGTTGTGGTTTTGGTTTTTAGTTTTTTTTAACCTCAGCTTGTGTGAAGGATAAGGCCAGGGGCTGAAAATAGTAGCTTGTGGTCAAAACCAGCCCTGTGACATAATTTTATTTGGATCATACTTGGTTTTAAAATGTTTTAATTCCTTGTCAACATTTAAAAATGTTAGGAGAGTTCACGAGAGAATCTGGATCCTCTTAAAGATCTGACCGCACGGTTTCTGCAGAGGCAGGAGAGTCAGATGAGTGAGCAGTAACTGCCTCACTTTTCACCCCACCCCCACCCCCACTGTCTGATGCCCCTTCCCTGGCCCTGGGGGGCACTTGAGTTTGCACCCTGGACCCAGGTGCCCTGCCATCATGGGCAGTGGGAGGCTCCTTGTGCTGAGGTTGTTCAAGGTCAAAGAGGCAGAAATCAAGTATTTACTGTATTAGGGGGAATGCGTACAAGTAAGTCGGGATAGCTGCCTTACTAGGTGAGGCTTGGGACGGTGGGAACGAGGCCAGGAGGGTACACAGAAACCGGAACAGCAAGGTTATGTGGGCTACGCAGTGAGCTTTGAATGCTTTCTGGAAAATTATGGGGACCCATTGGAACATTTCAGTCATGAGGGTCCCTTAATCAGATATGTTTTCAGATTTTCACTTTAGAAGCTGGGTGAAGAATGGATTGGAAGAGACCCTATTTTTGTTGTAAATAGGTATAATGTCCATATTTTTTTCATTTGGGCTTCACAACAACTTCAGGAGTCAGGCAGCAGGCATATGTATGTATATAAGTATATATGTATATATGTATGGAACCCTGGTGGCCCAGTGGTTAAGAGCTCAGCTGTTAACAAAAAGGTTGGCAGTTCGAATCCACCAGCTGCTCCTTGGAAACCCTACAGGGCAGTTCTATCCAGCATGGTTGCTATGGGTCGGTATCGACTCGACAGCAAGGGGTTTTGTATATATGTATCTGTGTGTGTGTATATGTGTGTATGTGCACATGTACATATGTGTATATGTGTTGTCATATGAGGACACTGAGGCCCAGAGAGGTGACAAGCCTTGCCCAAAGTCACATTCTAGGTGATAGAACCATGTAAGTTTTTCTCAGGACTCAATTTGCAAGACAACATATTAAAATCTGATATATTGCAGTAATGAATTAGCAATCAGAAAGAAATACATATTTTAAAAATTGATATGATAAAATAGGCATATTTCATCATAGTCAAAACTACTTTTCCTCCTCTTTTCCTCCATTAAATCGCGTGCCTCTTGAACGGTCTTGATGGCCTTCCATCTACCTTCTGTTTGATCATTCATGTGCATCACTGTCTAAAAATCCTCCTCCCCAAGCCCCCCTCCCGCCGTCCCCGTTCCGCCCAGGGGCGCACTGCCTCCTGGGGTCTTGGAGAGGCAGCAGCAGCTTCAGCTCCTCTCCTCTTTCCTGCTCCGCCTGAGTTGCCTTCCCCCTCCTCCTCTGGCCTTGCTTCTCCTTCCTTCTCTTTCTTAGGCCTTGACTTCCCATGATTCCTCGTGGCCTCGATGCAGGTTGTCAGCCCACCGTGGCTCTGTGTTCTTTGTCCCATGTCTCAGCTCCCCCTGCCCTGCCCTCTGGAGCCCACACACCTCTAGGGCTCGGCAATGGGAACTCACCTTGAGAGGTCACCCTGGACGTCTGGGCTGGCTGAGTCGTGCAGGAGAGTCAGAACCATCCAGGAGGCCCTGACCTGCAGAGAAGGCCATTCCACAGCTACCCTCTGGGTCACTCCCAGGATGCGTCCTCGCCCGCAGTCCCAAGTTTTCTTAACCATTCACCTAAGTCAGACCGTGCACATTTGGCCAGGATGATGACCATTCATGCCGGCCACTCCCAGGCTCCCCTTTCTTTCCAGAAATGAGAAGTGTGACCTACCCCATCACACACCCTCCACGCTGCTCGTCCAGGGCGTGAGCACCTTGGCACAGAGTGGACTCAGGGCTCCCCGTTCCAGCTGGCCATCTCGCTTGCCTGCTGCTTCCAGATTACGTTCCCATCCGTGGATAACCAAGTGGGCCATCTCCAAGAATCATCTTCTCAGCTAGAAGCGAGGAGGCGGAGAAAGATTGCGTTCATTTGCTTGTCCGGAAAAGACTGCTGACCTCATCTATTCGCCCTTTCTGGCAATACATGTGGTTGCTGCTCTGTAGTGCAAAGCCCAGATCAGGCTTCTCAGTGTCCAATTAAAAGGCCTGGAAGGGCAGCCAGAGTTTCCAGAACTAGCATTCCTTGCAATGTGGCACAGCCGTAGAGCTGGCAGGCCCCTGGCTTGGGAAAAGTCGGCAGGGGCTCGGAGAACCCTGGGCACCATCCTGGCCCGTTAACTACCACAGGGATAATTCAGACACTGTCCCTCCACTGCCAGCTCCCTCCCTCTGTCCCCAAGTCATTCAGAGAATGAAGGCTAGTTTTGCACATCGCTGTTGTTGTATGTTGTCGAGTCGATTCTGATTCTCAGGGACTCTACGCGATAGAATATAACTGCCCCACAGGGTTTCCTAGGCTGAAATCTTTACCGGAGCGGATTGCCAGGTCTGCCTCTGGTGGATTCGAACTGACAACCTTTCAGTTAGCAGCTGCATATTAGCTCAAGCAAAACACTGTCAGCAAGATAAATGTGGGAAAAACACAATATTTTTCTGGCTTCCGTTAGCCCACTTAATAGAATCGATATCAGTGTATATAGTTCGTAGGACTCTGTCCATAAATTCAAGAAGTACAGCCTTTCTTTACTTTCCCTTGTATCAGTGGCTGACCTCACCCGAGTGCAATATTGCCCCCACCTCACCGCACCCCAGAGAACATCTGGCGATGCTGGTTGTCACATCGGGAGGAGGGGGTTGCTACTGGCATCTAGTGGGTAGAGGCCAGGGGTGCTGCTTAACTTCCTACAACAACACAGAATTATCCGGCCCCAAGTGTCAACAGTGCCAAGGCTGAGAGACCCCTCCTTAAATTAATGTAATTTCTGCTTCACTTCATATAACACCGCCAGTTGCCACTGAGTTAATTCCAACTCGGCGACCCTGTGTGTCAGAGTAGACCTGCATCCCATTGGGTTTTCAAAGGCCAGTTTTTCAGAAATAGATGGTCAAGGCTTCCTTCCGAGATGTCTCTGGGTGGACGTGAATTTCTAACCTTTTGGTCAGCCGTCGAACGCGTTAACCGTCTACATCATTTCTACTTCAGGCCTCCCATCCTGCTAGTGAGAAGATGAATGTTAGTTCTTAGCGGGTTTTGACCCGGGGCTGTGCACACTTCTGGAGTCTTAGGCTGAGCCAGGGTTGGGTGGGAGAGGCTGTGCTTGGAAAGTGGAATCTTCTGTACGGTGGCCAAGGGCAGCTGTCTGCCTAAACCTGCCTTCAGCCCTTGCTCCCTCGGGTCTTCTCGGCCAGCCATTTGGCGTTTTATCTCCACAGCTCCAGAGCCTGCAACCCTTTTCTCCTCTTCTGCACCCAGCTCGGGGAAATCCCTTTATCTAGTCTCTGCCCCCTGATTTTTCTGCCGCTCGGTCTCTTCTTACAGCCTCTGCCCCTCCCCTTCTCCCTTCTAGCATCTTGGGAATCTTCTAAGATCCTGTATGAGACAAGTAACTCCCCAGGCTACTTCTGCTTTCTGCTGTGGCGTGTGGCTCCACTGAGCTTCCTGCTTAAATAAGAAGGGAAGGAACAGGCCAGAGGAGGGGAAAAAAAGCCACATAAATTAATATCTCAAAATATTACCCAGCAGTCACACCGGCGGCTTTAAGGAGTCAGGCTAAGGAGGACATGACCTGGTTGTACCAGCGACTCCCGCGCCACCTTCCCTTTGCCTGTGGGCGAGGTGGACTTGTTCACCTCGGCTCCCAGTTGTGTCGACCTCCGTTACCATCAGACTTGAATGAGAAAGATTTTTGAGTCTCAGTCCTGGGAAGGTGTCCAGTAAACATTTCCACTTTGGTATAAAAAGAAAAGTTTGAGCTTTTCTTCTGTGACTGATCAGGGCTGATCTGCCATCCCAGACTCTCCCCTTGAGCTTATTTTCAGCCGTAAAACTCCTTTGGGAGGCGATGGACTGCAGCTGTTAAAACTGCAGATAGACATTCTGTCTTACCCAACAGTCTTTCTTCTGGGCGTCTATCCTGCTGAAATAAAACGAATTTGATACATGAGCATTGTTTGTAGAGGCTAAAAAAAAAAATCTGAAAAACCAAACTAAACTAAACTAAACTATCAATAGAGAAATGAATTGGGAAATGCATGACTTGAGGTGCATTCGTAACGAGGACTATTATGCTCTGTGAGTTAGGTCAACAACTAGGAAGCTAGAGGAACTCCCATGATGTTTTATTAAGTGAAAAAAACAAGCTAGGAAGACACGTGTTATAGAAGAAGCAGTAGCCACAAGTGTGCGTGTGTGTGTTAGCATATTCTGTGTGAACATACAGAAATGTGTGGAAGAAAACAGGTTTAACGGTGGTTATCTGGAACGGGAGTGGGGAGGTTAAAAAAAGAAAAACTAGAATGAACTAGAAAAATGTTCATGAGATAATATCAATGGAAATTTTAAAATATTAAATTATATCTGATATTACGAAAAATATGAAAGTAGTAAATACACCCAAAGGCAGGGATTAGAAGTTGTCAAGAAAAATGAACAAAAAAAGAAAAAAGAAAGAAAGAATCCTGGATTGGAATTTGCGGTCATTCCTTTTCTTGGATTTCTGATATTTTAATACTACGATAATTTTTTTTTTTAAAAGCAGATTCCTGGGTCCTAGCCCCAATTCAGGTTTGATAAGGCAGAGAAGGGACTGGGGGCCCAGAATGATTCTTGATACACGGCTGGGTTTGAGTACTGCCGCAGATGAGATCCACTCCCGTGGGAACTCATAAAATGCGAGAACAGGCAGCAGAATGCGTTTCTACAGATTGCCTCCTGAGGACGTTGTGGGAGTGGGAAAGGGGCACCGCCCCTAGTGCTTCTGTTCTTGAGTCTTCCTTCTGGTGGCTGGGAACCCTGAATCTTCAGTAAACTCCTTCTTATCCCAAACCTAAGCCCGACACCCAAGGCTTGGCCCCATATCACACAATGAGTTCAGTTTGAATTAATGTCAAGTGAGCATTTCAGGACTGCATTTAAGCTTTTCGGAAGACCCCAAACCCAGGACTTGGTTTCCTGGCACACATCCGCTGGCCTCCTGCTTGGGAACAGCCTTGGCTCGTGGGGAAGACATTAAGGTATGTCTGTATTCCCACATCCTGTGGAGCCCTTGAGCGGACTCCACCAGCCACGGGGACCACAGGGGACCTGGGCACCTGAGATCAGGTGAATTGTGGGGAGGAAGGAAATGACACTGCCTTGCTTTCTTTGCCAAAGTCAGAATGGGCATTCACTGTTCCTTGGGGTGGCTTTAACTCCCCTTCTCTATTAGTTAGGGTTCTCTAGAGAAACAGAGTATATATGTATATGAATATGTAGATGTGTGTATATATATGTATGTATGTATAACCCATTGCCGTTTAGTTGATTCCAACTCATAGCAATCCTATAGGACAGAGTAGAACTGCCCCAAAGGGTTTCCTAGGCTGTAACCTTTATGGAAGCAGACTGCCATATCTTTCTTCCATGGAGCGGCTGGTGGGTTCAAACTGCCAACCCTTCTGTTAGCAGCTGAGCACTTAGCCACTGTGTCACCAGGGCTTCTTATATGTATGTATATGCGTGTATATACACATATATACATACATATTATATATGTGTAGATACATGCATACACATATACACACACACATACACATATACACACACACATATATATATTGTTGTTGGGTGCCTTCACCTCGGCTCCGAATCATAGTGACCCCATGTGACAGAGTAGAACTTCCCTGTAGGATTTTCTTCGTTGTGATCTTTACAGAAGCAGATCACCACGTCTTTCTTCCCTGCAGCTACTGGGTGGGTTCGAACTGCTAACCTTTCGGTTAGCAGGTGAGTATTTAATCATTTTGCCACCAAGGCACCCATATAAATACATGTCTGTATAAGTATATATATGTATGTATGCATATATGTGTGTGTGTGTGTGTGTATGTATATATGGAGAGAGAGAGAGATTGATTTTGATTGATTGATTTTTAGGGAGTTGGCTCGTGTGGTTGTGGGAGGCTGATAAGTCTAAAATCCACAGGTCAGGAGACAGACTGTAGAGTCCTCCAGTCTTGTGTCCCCAGATCCATAGTTCACACGACAAGTAGAGTGAAGAAGTTCTGGCATAATGTCTGTCTGTAGTCTGAAGCCAGAATACACCCTAGGGAAAACTCCCATTTACTCCTAAGACCTTCAGTGTGTTGGATGAGGCACAGGCGCATTACGAGGTTAGACTGCTTTGCATTAAGGAGGCCAACTGGTCTGATCTCTTGTAACTCCTTTACAAATGTAGGAGAAATCGATGTTGTCAAGAATCTCATTCTACTTGGATCAACGATCAATGTTCATGGAAGCAGCAGTCAAGAAACCAGATGACGCAGTGCATTGGACAAACCTGTGGCAAAAGACCTCTTCAAAAGTTTTAAAAAGCAAAGATGTCACTTCGAGGACTAACGTGCATCTGATGCAAGCCATGGTGTTTTCAACCGCTTCACATTCATGCAAAAGTTGGCCAATGAAAAAAGAAGACGGAAGAAGAGTTGATGTGTTTGAACTGTGGCGTTGGCAAAGAATAGTGAATATACTGTCGAGTGCCAGACAAACACACAAATCAGTCTTAAAAGAAGTACATATAGAATGTTCCTTAAAAGCGAAGATGGAGAGGCTTCGACGGGCTTACTCTGGACATGTTGTCAGGAAAGACCAATCAGTAGAAAAGCACAGCATGGTTGGTAGAGTAGAGGGTCAGCAAACACCAGGGAAACCCTCAGTGAGATGGACTAACACGATAACAACAGTGGACCCCGGCACACCAATGATCGTGAAGATGGCGCAGGACCAGGCCACATTCCCTTCTGTTGTCATAGGTCACCACGAGACGGGGCAAACTCTGTGCTAACTAACAACACCTACCTCATGACGGAGTCTAGTGTTTGACCAGGTAACTGGGCACCACAGCCTGGCCACGCAGACACATAGAATTAACCATCACACCTCTTTTTCTCTTTTCTTTCCTCTGTTCTTTTCCCTTTTTTCTTCTTTACCTCCCCCTGAAACCCAAAGGTAATTGGAACAGAGAGTACACAGAGTTGGAACAAAGCCATCTGAGGTTCTTATTGCCCCACTCCAGGCCCTTATTAAGGTCCCAGAGGATTTCAAAGCCTCATCAACACCCCAACCACCCACAGCCAAGTCTGCCGCAAACCCTTAACTGTTGTTTCAAGTTAGGACACTTGATTTTTCCCTGACAACAATTCCTGAAGAAGGTTCTCACAGGAAGCAAATCCCAGGGCCTTGGTTAGCTCCACACCTGAGCAGCACGCCCCAAAGTCTCTTCTCCGCCCACTGGGAAGTCTGACAAGCTGGCCTCTTACAGTGGGGTGAGGGAGGGAGATGAGACGGAAGGCACATCCACTCACTCGTCACCTCTTCTCTTCAGATGACACCTGTCTTTTTTGAAGCACACGCATTCTTGTAGCACTGGGTGGTGACTTACGTACGTTATGTCACTTGCACCCCACTAGTTCCTGACCAGGTAGATATAGAGCCGTTGTTGCTGTCACCCCATCTACAGATGGTGGGAATAAGGCTTAGAAAGTTAGGTGATCTCCTGAGCTAGTTCACGGTAGAAGAAACGGTGCTTGAACCAAAGTCTGACCCCAAATTTCTTTCCTTTTTTCTCACACCCACCACACTGCCTTCTCACCTTGCTTAAATTGTTTTCTTAAAGGACACCCTCTTTTCAATTCCTTAAATATCCAGCCTTAAGTCTTTAATGATAAGATGTGAAAAACATTCTCTTGTGATTGACACAGGACTTGATGCATGCTGTTATATTTTTGTGTTTGCTTTCACTGTTCGCTGTTTTGCATCTGCTTTTGTTAGTCATTTCATGGGGGGGTTGACTTTAGTCATTTCATGAGGGGTTTGACTTTAGTCATTTCATGGGGGGGGTTGACTTTATTCTCTCTGCATCACAGATTGTTCAGAGGAGAGAGTCCCACAAACATGTTTGGGACAATGAAAACTGAAACTGGCAAGATGTATTTTTTTCTGCTAAGTGGAAACCATTGTCTGTTGATGGGATGGTTTGTCTTCTTCATTCCCGGGACACTTGAACAATGGGTTTGAAAGCTGCCTTCAAGGAGGCAGGACAAATAATACCATACCTGAGAATTAAAGCAGAGAAGCGTCTTGAAATCTGTGATAACAGTGGAGTCCCTCGCTAAGGAAAACTTTCCTGGTCTAAAAAAATACAGCGTGGAAAAGAGCCAAACCCACAAGGCAGTGGTAAAAATGGTCACTGCTGGCAGAATTCTCTGGGGCCTGGGGTTTTGTTCCTGACAAAATGGGAAAATCTGCTTTTTGTTCACAGAAATGTTTTCCCAATGGACAGCCCAAATACGTTTTGAAAGCATTTCCCAGGCGTCAGCCACTGGTGAGAATTAGGGAACACTCATTAGTCAACGAGAGTGGAGAGACGGAGGGCTTCGAGGTAAGGTGTTCGCTTGGGCAAGCTTGATGATCAGCAGTGTTTGATTAACAGCCAGTGGACTATACAGTAAGATTTATTATCCAGGGTAGAATCGAAGATGTTCAAAATTTCCTTAACGAACTGCCAGGACAGCCGACCTCCTGACCAGCAGTCTGATGACCATACTCCCCCTGCATGACTCACTTGGACCTGCCCTCCAGTCTGACCCCCGTTTGAGGTCTGTGGGCGGCGGTGTGGGTGGTACGGTCTCCCCAGAGCATCAGCCCCTGCCGTCCAGTCTGACCCCTGTTTGAGGTCTGTGGGCGGCGGTGTGGGTGGTACGGTCTCCCCAGAGCATCAGCCCCTGACGTCCAGTCTGACCCCTGTTTGAGGTCTGTGGGCGGTGGTGTGGGTGGTACGGTCTCCCCCGTGCATCGGCCCCAGCTACAGTACATATCCTTTCTTGTTATGCCTGGTGCTTTCACAGCCTGGCAGGGTGTGGGACACGGTTCCTTGGTAACTTGGGAGACTAGAGACACCCCGCTTCCTTTTCTCCCCCTAAAAATCAAAGGCTTTGGTTTTGTGTCTTGGTCTAATCTTTTTTATGCCAAATGCAGGAACAAAGTTGACAAACATTGGCATGGTGCAGGCTGGTGTCGTTTGCAAAAGAGCCAGTGACCCAGAGACAAGGCTGCAGGCCGTTCTGCGGCAAAGGCAAGCGATCTTGTTGCCGAGGGGATGGAATAGCCATTCTTCATGAGAAGCAAGATGGCACAGTGTTCCTGAGAGAGAGAGCACGGGAAGGGCTCTTATTAATTTGACATTTGGGTGACCGTGGCTTCAGCCTCTTATGTTCTCGCCTCTCGCTGGTATTAACCACTTATTATTAATTCAGATGCCTTTCCAGCCCATCTCTCTGCAGGCCACTGAGAAAGACCCTGGCTTCATTTCTGTATTATCTTCACAAGGTGGACAGGGAGATAGCCCCCAGCCCATTTCCGCTTGGTTAGTAAGGAAGAGTCCTCTGAGTCCAGTAGTTTCTGTCTCAACGAACAACCCTAAAAATAGGAGAACAAAGGTCTTTGGAGTTGTTTCATTGCATAACTGGCTAAAATTGAAATAGTAAGGCAAATAGCTTTGGTATAAAATCAGTTGCCATGACTTTTTTATTGCTGAATTGCCCAGTGGCTTTGGCATTAATCGTCCATATTCTGGTTGTCACGGAGTTGATTCTGACTCACGTCGACCCCACGTGTATCAGAGAAGAACTATGCTCCATAGGGTTTTCAATGGCTGGTTTTTCAGGAGCACATCTCCAGCCAGTCCTTTCTTCCAAGGTGCCTCTGGGGGGACTTGAACCACCAGCCTTTTAGTTAGCAGCCAAGCGGGTTAGCCGTTTGCACCACCGAGAGACTCCAAACCAGTCAACGCAGCAACAGCTAAACGTGCCTGCTCTGTCGTGCGCTCTGGTCTTCCCCTACGCTGGTCCATCACGAAAACCAAAAACCAAACCTGTTACCGTCAAGTCAATTCTGACTCATAGCGACCCGGTATGAATATGAGTAGGGTTACCATGAGTCCATTACAAGGACACGTAAAAGGCATATTATGGTTTGCTTTCCAGTCTGTAAAACACTTTGACATAGAGGAACTCATCAAATCTCCGCAATAATGCTGTCAGGGGAGTATTCTTTCGCCGACTTTACAGATAAAACTATGGAGTCTCTGAGGGGCTTAAGATACTTGTCACAGCTGCTCAGATAGGTTGTGAAGAACTGGCAGCCAACTGATGAGAAACAATTACAGCTGTTTACCAGAACGAGCCACCTCCACAGTGCGTCGGTACGGGGAATTTGCAAATCCAGAGCAAGTACTGTGAACACACCAGTGTGTATGTTTATGTACGTGTACATCAACAGGAAGAGTTCTGGAAGCGTGCACACACAGTCAGTAACAGTGTTTACGTCTGTGGAGGTTCACGTGATGAGAGGTGGGGGACTTCTTCTTGTTGTGAGGTGCTGGCAAGTCGGTCCTGACTCCTAGCGACCCTGTGTACAGCAGAAAAGTTGCCCGGTCCTGCGCCATCCTCACAATCATTGCTATGTTTGAGTCCATTGCTGCAGCCACTGTGTCAGTCCCTCTCGTTGAGGGTCTTCCTCTTTTTCGCTGACCCTGTACTTTACGAAACATGATGTCCTTCTCCAGGGACTGATCCCTCCTGACAACATGTCCAAAGTATGTAAGACAAAGTCTCACCATCCTTGCTTCTAAGGAGCATTCTGGCTGTACTTCTTCCAAGACAGATTTGTTCGTTCTTCTGGCAGTCCATAGTACATTTAATATTCTTCACCAACACCACAATTCAAAGGCATGAATTCTTCTTTGGTCTTCCTTATTCATTGTCCAGCTTTCACATGCATATGAGGTGATTGAAAATACCATGGGTCAGGCGCATCTTAGTCCTTAAGAGATTATTAACTGAACCATCTTCCCTCTCTCTGATCTCCTCCTCCCACTTCTGTCTCCCATTCTTCAGACCTGCAACAAGCAAAGAGAATGGTGTTACCCTCTATGTTACAATTAATCCATGACAGTAAACTCTGATGCACGTAACCAGTGTCCCACAGTGTCCCATGCACATTGGTGAGAGGGAGGCCGTGAACTTAAGACAAGAAACTGAAAAGCATCAACTGCTTTGTATGTGCAAGACACTTTCACATTGCCAGCGAGTTGGAGCCCCTCACTCTCTGCACAGAGCAGTACACTTGGCTCCTGTTTAGCCCCCATTCCACAGAGGATAAATCTAGAACTCACAGAGGACAAATAACTTGTCCGTGATCACGGAGATAATATCAGCAGAGCTAGATTGTGCTTGTTCTATACCCCATCACCTCCTGGAAACTAGCTTAAGAAAACTGTATTTCTGTGAAAAACAAGATTCAGAATAATTATTGTTTGGCTTTTATTTCTGTTTTTTGACACCCTTGCGTATCATTCCTCTTGGCGATAACCTACGTGATCCTAGCTTAGAGAATGGGGGGCTTCCCCTGGAAGGAGAAAGGAGTCAATGGTTAGTGTGATTTTGTTCAATATAAATTTTACGAGCTAAGTTGAATTCTTGGTGGTAGAGACCTTTTAAGCTGGAGTTGGCGACTGAAGCTCTTAGGGCATCTCAGGCTGACCCTTAGCCCTGAGATGTTCGTCTGTGTGTCTGTGTTTCCCCTTGTCTTTCCCTTGGCCCAGCCCTTCTCTGAAAGCATAGAGAAAGGCTCACAGCCTGGGTGGAGCAGAGGTTGTAACTCAAGAGGCACCTTTGTTCCCAGCCAGTACTATACTTCCCTCCACCCCACGGGTCACAAGAAAAAATGTCAGCTAGGAAAAGAAACCACTTAATTTTTATCGAAGACTCGGCTTTTAAGGGATCTTCGGCTTCAATCTTGGCTAAGTGGTAATTGGGCCTTTATAAGGAATGGCCTCACCTCTCTCCAGTGAGTCTATAGCTTCGTTAAGAATTAGGAAAAAAATTCCAGAAGGGAAGATCACCAGAATATTAACAGTGCTTACAGGAGGTGGCAAGATGGCTAGTGATTTTTTTTTTTTTTTTGCTTGTAAATTTTTCTGCTTTTTTCCAGATTTTCTACAATGAATGTGTATTGACTTTTTAGTCAGTATAGAAATTTTTTTTTTTTAATTCTGAAAAGAAGAATTCAAAGGTTTACATGTATTATTATCCTTGCTATGTAACTATGCACTTAAAAAATTACCAGGGAGAAATAAACCAAAATATTTGGAGTGTCTGCTCCTAGGTAAAGGAATTATGGTTTTTATGGCTGATTATATATATACATTTTGTATATTTTTCAAATTCTCTATAAAAAGCCTATAGAGGATTTATAATCTTAAATAATGAACATATTTTTAAAGGCTGGTGACGGGTGTGAGGAGGGGAGAACCTAATAAATTCTGAACTACTGTTATGATTCCTACAGGAGTGACATAGTCCCTCATTCCTGAAATAGTTGAGATTTCTCCAAAATACCGAATTTATACCTGGGGAGGCATGTATCCATCTTTCAGGGTCTGGCGAAAAAATGCCCTAATTCCTCCCAAACAGATTTAAATTATTTCACTCACCAAATACATACTCTGACTCATATGGACTCTATAGGACAGAGTAGACTTGCCCCATAGGGGTTTCTAGGCTGCAATCTTTGTGGAAGCAGACCACCTCATCCTTCTCCCTGCGAGCAGCTGGCGGGTTCGAACAGATTGCTTCTCCACTGTGCCACCAGGGCTCCTTTTCCAAATATATGATGAGCCTCTATTCAGTACCAAGTATCATGCTTGGCACTGTTTGAAGCGCACAATCGTATTCAGATGGCTTCCCTTCCTTGGAATACCCCAGAAATCCCAGTTACCCTCACTTCCTCTCACTTTTCCCGTGGTCTCCTGTGGCCTCATGATGGATTTGATGCCCCAGCATTACCTTACGTATTCTGCGAGCCCTCTGTCTCCTTGTTCATCCTTGAAATTATGACTGAATCTTACACTGGAGTCATTGCTTAAAACAATATTCTTCTGGCCAGCTGCATCTAATTTGACACCATGTTACATTAAATACTCATAGTAAACCTATGAATTAATCTGTTATGCCAGATCATTTATTTAAACATTTAGAGAGTTCCGAATTCAGGACTTCGTTTAAAACCAGAATCCCTTGCTTTAAATTAAAAACTTTAAAAAGGGGTGGGGTGGGGCATCTTTTTCTTTTTAGGAGGAAGAAATGGTGACTAGAAATTGCAGCTATAAATCAGAGCCGCCTAGCAGCATCAGAAAAAAGAAATCTATTTGTGGAACTGAACATCTCTTCTTTGACATGCTACAGTAAATGCAATATGGTGGCATGAACCGTTTCAGTAAATACGAGCTCTAATAATAGCTGCGTATCAATTGGGAAGTATTTTTGTTGTGTGTGTGCGCTAGCTCCCCAGCCAGAGCCTTTAAAAGGCAGAACAAAATGTGTGATCACTCTGGCCCTGCTTCAGAGAAAGGATGATTGATTGTTCGATCCCTGGGAACACTGAAGCTGCCTAACAGGTCCTCAGCTCTAAGGACAAAGAAGGAGAAAAGCCTGCGTGTCATTTGATAACCTCCACAGCTAAGGAGATGAGTTTGGGAGGGAAAGGCATTAAACAGGGAGGGAGGAAACAATTCCCCAGTTAATCTCACTCTGCTTCTGACATAATTCTGGATGGCATAAAATATTAAAAAGTGGCCTTCCCACATTCATACTCTTCCCCTCCACTCTGCCTCCTATCCATCACTGTCGGATCTTTTCTGTACAATGGAGACAGGACTTCTAACGACTGTGGGGAAAGAGAGGAGAATGGGCCCTCCCTCGATTTTGCAATATTCAGTACAGTTTTCACTGAACTTCAGAACTCTGCCACCTACAGGTGGTCCTGTAAGACTGAAGGTGTTCCCACTGTGATGGTTTTAAATACCCACATCCCCTGATAGTCCTTTAAAAAGTAGAACCTAGTTCTCATTCCCTTGCGCATAGGTTTGACTTGCTGCCTCACTTCAGACTAATGACAAATGGCAGAAATGAGAACATGAGACGTCTGAAATCAAGTCATAAACAGCATTGCGGTTTCCACCTTGCTTTCTCTCTCGGATCACTCAACCGTGGGGAAGCCAACTGCCATGTTGTAAGGACGCTCAAGCAGTCCTGTGGAGAGGCCTTGTGGTGAGGAACTTTTGCCAGCAAGGAATTGAGGCCTCCTGCCAACATGAGTAAGGAGCCAAGGTGGCGCAGTGGTTAAAGTGATCGACTGCTAACCAAAAGGTTGGTGGTTTGAAACCACCAGGCATTCCGTGGGAGAAAGATGTGGCAGTCTGCTTCCGTAGAGATTTACAGCCTTGGACACCATATGAGGCAGTTCTCCTCTGTCCTATAGGGTCACTATGAGTTGGAATCAACTTGAAGGCAATGGGTTTCGTTGATTTTTTGGTCAACGTGAGTGAGCCATCTTGGAAGCAGATCCTCCAGCCCCAATCATGTCTTCAGATGACTGCAGGCCCAGCCAACAGCTTACTGCAACCTGGGAGAGATCCAGAGCCAGACCACCCAGCTAAGCCACCCTCAAATTCCTAACTGTAAGAAACTGTGTGACGTGATAAACGTTCGTTGTTCTAAGCTGCTAAGTTTTGGGGTAGTTTGTTACACAGCCATACAAATGTTTAACACACTTGGCCTCTAACCGAAATGTTGGAGGTTCAGGTCTACCCCTGGGTGCCTCAGAAGAAAGACCTGGCTATCTACTTCCAAAATTCAGCTATTGAAAACCCTATGGAGCACAGTTCTCCTCTGACACACACCGAGTCACCATGAGCCAGAATCAACTTGACAGCAGCTCGTTTGTTGTACGGCAGCAGATAACTGACACACTCACCTGTCCTTCTGAGCATTTTGCTCACAAATCTGAGTCTTGAGCTGTGCTCTGATTTATATGGAGTTTGAATGCATTCACGTTTATATAACTGAGGAAGAGCTATGCTCCCTGAGCGCCTTAGGACTGGTTTAGCCATTGTTACATCTTTCAGCGTGCAGTTGTCCAAGAATGAAATTATGACGCAGAGGGCAATAGCAATCATCTTGTTCATATCTTCATTCTACAGCTAGGTCACAGGTGGCCTAGCTGTGCCCCAGGTAACATAGGTCGTGGCAGAGATGCCAGTGTTCTGATTAGGACGGATCATTTTAATAATTTAAATGGGGTGGGGTTTTCATTGTATTAGTAGCAGAGAACAGAATCCCTCTTAGGAAGGAAGTTGTCCCTGGGTGACGCAAATGGTTTGCGCTCTGCTACTACCTAAAGATTGGTGGTTTGAACCCACCCGGTGGCACTGCAGAAGAAAGGCCTGGCAATCTGATACCATAAAGAGTACAGCCAAGAAAACCCTATGGAGCAATTCTGCTTTGTAACACATGGGATTGCCATGAGGCAGAATTGACTGTCTGGCAAGAGGTTTGGTTTGGTTTTTAGCAGGGAACAGAATTCTTCTAGGAAGAAAATTGTCTCTGTTTGGAAAAAGACTTTGATAAAATTCCGAGAAGAAAGATAAGGCCCTGAGGGCATAGACTTGGCAGGAATAAAGGCAGAGAAGATTGGCTGGATAAAGTGGAGGACAGAGGCCGGCGTACTGAAAGAGGACAGATAGAAGGGAGCAGTGATGGAGGATGTCAGATGTCAGGTGGAGCTCTGAGCTCCCGGCTGGGTCGTGGGGGCTCAGAACATCTGCCTACATTCCTGCCCTTGCTCTTAATGCTGTAGTGAGCCGTTGGACATGTCTGTCTCCGTTTAAGAGCAAGGATCATTTCTTACTCTTCTAATATCTGTCCCCATTTGTAGCACAGTGCCTGGCACACAGAAGGCACTCATTTATGGTGAAGGCATACGTGAATGATCACGAAGTGAAGGAGGTAGAGAAGCAGCATAAAGTACTGGTGGAGCCAGACACAACCTGAGTTTACTCTCCCTTTTCCGCTTACCGTCCAGGACTTCTGAGCAGGTCTCCCCTGTAGCCTCGGGTCCCTTTTCCATAAAACAGAATTAACAACGGAACAACCTCATCAGGCTGTTGTGAGGGTCAAATAAAATAATGAGCATAAGACATTTAGCGCAGTGCCTCCCAAGTGATAAGCTCTCTATAGAACACGTAAGGAGCCCCGGTGGTGGGATGGTTAAGCGCTCAGCTGCTAACCAGAAGGTCAGTGGTTCGAACCACCAGTGGCTCTGTGGGAGAAGAGACCTGATGATCTGCTCCCATAAAGATTATAGCCTAGAAAACTCAATGGACAGTTCTACTCTGTTCTGTTGGGGTCGCTATGAGTCAGAATCGACTCAGCAGCACACAGCACCAACAGTTTTTACGGGAGCAGATTGCCGGGTCTTCGGCCCGGAGTTGCCAAGTGCACAACACCGCACCACCAGGCTTCTTTTACGGCGGGAATAACTGAAGATTTTTCAACTTGGACGCCAAGGTGATTCCATCAACCAAAATAGAAGATTAGAGGGGATTCATTTGTTTTACCCCTTCATAACATCTCCTTGGAAATCTCAACACCTCTAAACACAATAAAGCTTGTCCCTGATTTGCCCAAGAAAGTTCCAATGAAATTTATAAAATAGAAGAAAACTCCTTAAGACAGTCCTCATATTTACACGTCACCTGGCACCTCCCTCCACCCTACATCTCACCACTGGTTTGAGAAGGGAGACCTTGGCCGGAGGGAGGCGCCCCACTAACAACAAAAGCGTCTGTGCAGCGGGAAATCCTACTTCCATCGGGTGACCCACTTATGAGACCGAAGATTCAAAATAAGTAAATACTGGAATCCAATTCCTACCCAAGCAAAGAAAAGAATCTGTAATTGGATTTGAGTAGCGTGTCTGTGTGTGTGCAAGTGTGCGTGCGTGTGCGTGTTGTGTGTGTCACACCCACTATACTACACATCACCACATGGAAACAGACATACATGAAACACGCGCTACTTTTCATCTGTCTTGGTATCGCCATGGTAACGTGAACAGAAGCAGTGCTCCTAATCACAGAAAACCCACCGTTTTGTGAGACACAGCCCCATGTGTGCCATTACAGCCACTGTGTGCCGTTACAGCCTAGGACCCTGGAACAGTCCCGTGGGCTCTGTCTATCCATTGACTGCTTCTCATCATTCTCGTATCACTCCCTTCAATCAGCCTGCCTTTGAGGATCACAACAGTCCTGTTCTTAGCCCTGTCCTTGCTGTTGAAACACCCTTTACCACAAGTCTTTTTTTGCCTCTGTGAGTGCGGGCTTTCTCTGCTTAGGTGAAGCTGGTCCAGAAATAGCTCAAACACTTATGCCTTAAAGTTATCTGAAATTACATATCTCATGCAAAAAAATAATGAAAAACAGGCTGCCAAATGCCAGCAGCATCCATTTCTCAGATTATTTATGTAAATGCTTATGAAAATGGCATATCCGTGACCTACAGTCTTGAAATACTGAGTCAGAGGTCAGCTACCTGAGTGAGGTTTAAGAAATGCCTACGCAGTCACTCCAAAAAAAATCAAGCTGGCCCTTATTATTTTCCTTAGGAGAATTGGAAACAGCATTCATTAGAAAAATCCACTTCCCTCTAGCTCCAAAGGGATTGCAAATTCTCCAGCTGTTACTTCAATATTGTGTCTCTGGTAATAGCTGTCTGGTGAGAGAGCGTCTTTCTTCTGGATAACATTCAAATAATCTTCACAGGCTTCCCTCTGCTACAGCGGATAGGAAAATTACATTTTACTTAAGAGCTCATCTTTAAGTGCCAAACCATTCCTTTCTCTATAACAAGTGTATGCAGTGTCATCTACAAGTGTTGTTCTAACCTTTAAAAAGTCACTGACTGTTGATTTTAAGTTTTCAGTTGGAACAACTTGACGTTATAATTTATAAACAGTATATTCATTTTAGAATGTTTTATAGTTAATGTATGTAGTTGTATGTATTCACGAACATATGTACACTTGCATGTATGTGTGCATATGTACATAAGCATATATGTAAGGATACATGTGTATTATATGGTGTGGTGGTTAAGAGTATGGGTTCTGCAATCAAACTGCCTAGATGTGAATCCTCCCTTCTATGAGACTCTGTGGAACTTACTCACCATCTCAACTGCTCAGTTTCCTCATCTGTAAAACTGGAGCAATAACAGTAAGTACCCGTCAACAGCAATAGTAACTACCTCACAGAATTGTGATGGTTACATGACTTAGTGCCTATTTAGTGCTTAAAACAGAGCCTGGCTCACAGTAAACCAGAACACCAAACCAAACCCCTTGCCACTGAGTCGATTCCAACTCACAGGGACCCTACAAGACAGAGTAGAACTGCCCCACAGGGTCTCCAAGGCTGTCGTCTTTACCGAAGCTGACTGCCACATCTTTCTTTCTCCCGTGGAGTGCCTGGTGGATTCCAACTGCCAGTCCTTCCGTTAGCAGCTGAGTGCTTATCCACTGCACCACCAGGGCTCCTGGACTCATAGTAAGTGCTCAGTAAATGTTACCTATGTTTGTTACAAGTAGTCCATGTGACATGCTCATTGATTCTAAGTAGTCAATGCTGACTGTTACAATCAGTAGCTACTTTGTGAGCTTTGCCTGAAAAGATCACACATGCCTGAGTGCAAACCGTGTACACAGACCACCGCTTACGCAGGCTTTCAAAGTACGCACGCTGTTAACGATCAAGAATGATGTTCTGTAGCCCATGCCAATTTTTTACCATGATTGCTCCTTCTTTTAATTTTTAGTGGCTATGATCCTTCCTGTCCCTGGGTTGAGCAAATGGTTAACACACTCAACGGCTAACTGAAAGGCTGGAAGTTTGAGTCCACCCCAAGGTGCCTCGGAAGAAAGGCCTGGTGATCTATTTCCAAAAAATCAGCCATCGAAAACCCTGTGGAGCACAGCTTTATTCTGACACATGTAGGGTTGCCAAGGGTTGGAGTCAACTGGCCAGAAACAGGTAACAAGTACTGTCCTTCCCAGTGCTATGTGTATTCTTAACTCTTCTTAAAGTACCACTTCTTTTCTTTTTTTATTGTACTTCAGGTGAAGGCTTACAGAACAAATACTTTCTCATGAAACAGTGGTACACATATTGTTTTATGACATTGGTTAACAACCCCACAACATGTCAACCCTCTCCCTTCTCCACCTTTTTTTTTTTTTTTTTTTTGGTAAAAATATACATAGCCAAAGATACACCATTTCAAACATTTCTACATGCACAGTTCAGTGACATCAACTACACTCTTCCAATTGTGCTGCTATTCTCACTTTAGATGAAGGCTTACAGAACAAAATAGTTTCTCATTTAACAGTTAGTACACATGTTGCCCTATGACAATGGTTAACAACCTCACAACACATCAACACTATCCTTACTCAACCCTGGGTTCCCTATCACCAGCTTTCCTGTCCCCTTCTGCCTTCTGGCCCTTGTCGCTGGACTGCTGTGCCTCATTAGTCCCATTTGGTTTTATGGAGCTGTCCACTCCCCGGCTGAACGGTGACCCTCAGAAATGACTTCACCACTGAGCTAAAAGGGTGTCTGGGGGCCATACTCTCAGGGTTTCTCCAGTCTCCTTTAGGCCAGTAAATCTGGTCTTTTTTTGTGAGTTAGAATTTTGTTCTACATCCTTCTCCAGCTCTGTCCAGAACCCTCTGTTGTGGTCCTGGTCAGAGCAGTCAGTGGTGGTAGCTGGGCACCATCTAGCTGTACTGGACTCAGTCTGGTGGAGGCCTTGGTAGCTGTGGTCCATTAGTCCTTCAGACTAATCTTTTCCTTGTATCCTGTTCTCTTCATTCTCCCTTGCTCCCGAAGGGATGAGACCAGTGGAGTATCTTAGATGGCCACTCACAGGCTTTTAAGACCCCAGACACTACTCACCAAGGTAGAATGTAGAGCATTGTCTTTATAAACTGTGTTATGCCAATTGAGCTAGATGTTCCCCAAGACCATGGTCGCCACAGCCCTCCACCCAGCAATTCAGTCCCTCAGGGAGTTAAAGTACCCTTTCTTTGCTGCGTGACCCTGAGTTCATTTAGATTTCCTCCTCTTTGGCCCATTTTGGTTGATCTCTCTCCTGCTCCTTGATTCTGCTTCCGTTGTGCCTGAAGGAAGATTGTCTCCGTTTGCACTCTGTCTTCTCTACAGGAGGGAAGCCCCTTTCCACAGCAAGCAAAGAAACTTGGAAAGCAGAGGGAAGCTAATGCTGCGTTTGTTGTCATGTCAGCCCAGGATGGAGGTGACTTCTCAGCATTGCACGCTCACCTCTTTGGTCTGTGAACTGGCAGGGCCTGGAAAACGGTTTTCTCCACCCTGAGGTCTTGTGGCAATTATTGCAATTGCCTCAGCTTTGGCTTAGAGGCTAGCCCGTCCTGCAGCTGGGGTGAGGAGCTGAGAGAGAGCAGCTACAAGTATCTCACCGTTAAGATAGGACCGAACGCTCCTCTCCCTCTCTCCCTGGTCGAAAGAGAAGTCCTACTTAATATCCACGCCAGCCGTACGACTGGATAATTACAGGAAATCCTGGCTCCAATCCGATGAAAAGAAAGAATTCTTAAAGAAGAATTTCAGCCTCTTTTACTATTTCTCCATTTCTTGTCGTCTGGATCTATGCCCTGGATTTGCTTGCTTTTCTCTGTGCTATTTCTGTGACGCTTCCCTCCCCAGTCCCTACCCTCCCCGCCACCTCCACCCTTCAGCCTGTTCAAATGAACTTGAGGCCCCTAATATGCAGCCTTCTACCCCAGACTGGTTGAGCTTCTTTTCTCTCTCTCATTTCCTTTAGGGAGAAAAAATATTTTAATATATTTTACTATACAGCGCTTGCCTTACTATTTATTTTTATATTTTTCTTTGAGGTAGGAAAGTGTATTAGTAGGTAGGTAGCAGTTCTCTCTGGCTCTGATTTCTGCTCTTTTTTATGGTGAGTGTTTGCCTGGTTGCACCTTTTAATGCTGGTAAAGCAGAGAATAGGGGGTTCTCAGAGCAGTAGAGGAAGCACTGGATTTAGGTATATATTTACGAGGATAAAAACAGGTTCAGCAGGAGCCCCAGAATTGAAATCAGTTATTGTCTTGCCTTGACTCCGGCTTTTGCTTTCCCCAAATCTAGCATCCTGCTGTCTGCACGTCTCTTTGTTAGGCCGCTGATGCTGCAGGCATTAGCAAACGGGACAGGACAGAGCAGTTGTAGAGGCGCTTTTAAAGGAGAGCCCAGAAGTGGCCAGCCAAACCCACCCAAGTCGATCCCAGCACAGGGCCCAGGCTGAAGCACAGCGACCTTGCTTCATCTGGCAGAGGCACACGCAGTCTTTTTTCATTTTCTCTCACATTTATTGTTTTAGGAAGAAGCCGGCAGGGGAAGGGGCAGTAGCCACGAATACAACAAGGTTAAAGAACAATGAGTCTGGTCTGAAGCATTGTATTCAGCCGGTCGACAGCCTGGGTTCATCAATCAATGTTATTGACTGGGCGAAGCTTCAAGTTGGAGTCATTTCTATGATGCCATTTAGCCTGTACCACAAAATGGGGTCTTGGGGATAAAATGTCTTAAGCCAGTCTTTTGTATGATACATTCTGGGAAAATGTTCCTAATCTTAAAAATAGAACTTGAAGTGTTTGCAGCCGGGAAGATGTTTAATGAGATTCATACAGGAGCTGTCGGCTGTTCATAAGACAAACAGAAATGTCTGAGGATTCTTCTGGGTCTGTGGAGATGGGAGATGGTGCCTCTTTGCCTGCCAAGTCTGAGAGATGTTTCAGCTGAGAGCCTACCAGGCTCCAGGGAGCAAGCTGGGCACACAGAGTTCACACCTTCTTCTTCCTCCACCCTCCTGCTCTGCTCTCCCAACCTGAGGGATCCCTAATCACAATAGTGAAGTGTCTACAAACCGAGGCTGCTGTGGAAAGGGCAATATCAGTGAACGCATGATCGGTCATAACCCTTCCTGTTTCTTCCTCAATTCCTCCCCTCCACACGCTCAGAGGTCAATTCTATCTTTGCCAGAATAACTTCTGAACCTTGGTGATACAGAGTTACGGGGACAGGGTGGGGGTGAGGCAGGGAGAATAAAATGGAGGAATCTGAGAGACAGGAGAGAAAGGTGGAAGGACTTTTCCGGAAAGGCGGAGCCATCTATATAAACAAGACTTGGGAGAAAGCAAGAAGGGAGAGAGGAGGGAAAATCATGCAAGTTAGGGCTGAAAGACTTGTGTGGTTTGGTAAGTCCATGCCTCTTGAATTGAGGTGGGAAGAAAGGAGACTTTGATACGTGTTGTGATGAGTTACGAAGCTATAAAGAAGGTTCAGAGGTGAAAGGACCTTACAGATGATGAAATCTAGCTTCCCATTCGATGCTTTCCAGAGAAAGAGCACCCAGCCTTCACGTGAAAACTTCAGTGATAGTGTATGTGCTATTCTACTGGCAGTATAGAGCAGTAGTTCAGAACACAAACACTAGAGCCAGACTGCCGGGGTTCAAATCCACGGGTCACCAATTACTGGCTGTAGAACCTTGGGAAGGTTACCTAACATCTCTGTGTCTCCATTTCTGTACCTATAGATTGGGGATAATAATATCAACAATCCTGTTGTTGTTGTTAGGTACTGTTGAGTTGGTCCAACTCATAGCGACCCCATGTACAACAGAACTCAACACTGCCTGGTCCTGAACCATCCTCACAATCGTTGTTATGCTTGAGCCCATAGTTGCAGCCACTGTGTCAATCCATCTAATTGAGGGTTTTCCTCTCTTTCAATGACCCTCTACTTTACCAAGCAAGATGTCCTTCTCCAGGGACTGATCCTTCCTGATAACATGTCCAAAGTATGTGAGAGGAAGCCTTGCCATCTTTGCTTCTAAGGACATTCTGGTTGAACTTCTTCCAAGACAGATTTGTTCATTCTTCTGGCAGTCCATGGTGTAGTCAATATTCTTCTCCAACACCACAATTCAAAGGCAGCAATTCTTCTTTGGTTTTCCTTATTCATTGTCCAGCTTTCACATGCATATGAGGTGATTGAATAATAATAATCTTAGAGCATTGTTATAAGGATTAAATATAGGTATATTTATTTATAAAGGATATATATTGCTTAGAACAGTGCTAAGTATGGAATAAGTGACATATATGTGTTTGCTATTATTACTACTATTGTCAGATTGCTCCTTGATGTGCAAGAAAGTCCTTTTTTCAGATTGAATTAATTTGGCTTATCTTATTCCTGCTTGTTTGTCCCAGTTCTCAGCCCTGAAATGACTCAGACCAAGTCTACTCTCCCTTCCACACGGGCACCCTCCAGACATTTGAAGATAATTATCATGTCCCTCTCTGCTTTACTTCCCTATGTTAGAGAGGTGAATTTTGCCTATGTTGTTCTTTCTGCCTACAACACCTTTTCCTCCCATCTGTCCTTGGTCACGTGCTAGCAGTTCTTCAGGTTCTAATTAGGATTCCATTTCCTTCAAGATGCTTTCCCTCATCTATGTAATTCGTACAATATTTACCCATATTCACTGTGCATAAGTACAAAGATAAAAGAACATAGTACAGGTTCTCAGCCATTTGTATGGATCACCATTAGAGTGTATGACATAGTCATCTTAATATCCCAGCGTGACAAACTTGCTCCAAGACTGCTTGTTGAATGCGTTAGTTGGAATGAAGGAAAAGATGCATGGAGTAAAGCAAAGGCCTTCTTCAAAGGCAGGTAGCATTTTCCTTGTGGAACATGGCCTTCAGAGCAAGGAAACAGTGCAAAGAAAGGTGGTTTTTCAGATAATTGTAGAAAACAAGCATGCCTGTAATCCCATAAACTGATCATTTTTTACTCTGATAATTCCATCAAAGAAGGGAGAATTCTTGAATTTTTGAATTTTGATTGGTTGTTCTGCTCTCAGACTTCACTTTGTCGTGCAGAATCTTGTTAATGCAGAATCGAGAAAGGAAAGACAAAGAAGCCAGCTAGAGTAGGTTGAGTCACATAATAAAGAAATAAGGCTGGGAATGAAGAAAGGGACAGAGGTGGGGAGGCCTTTGGGTCTGGATGTGGGCAGAGGGCTTTTGGAGGAGGAGAGAGAGGACAGTATTCTGGTGGAAGTCACTGGCAGGCATGTGGAAGAGTTTGAAAGTGGAGAGTCATCCAGGAAGGCTTTTTAAAGGAAATTTGCCTTGCACTAAAAATGTTCTGTTCTATGTGGTATTTTCTTGTGAGACTGAAGAAAGATTTAAATGGCTTTTGATTTTAATTTTCTGCCAGACTGCTGTTTCTTTGCATATGACATGGCCCAGAGCCCCAGCCTTGCGGGACCCAGTTGTGTTTGGGTTACATTCTATTTAGGCTGGTCAATTGGGTATTAAAATTCATGGGTGCTGTTGTTAGTGGGACGGTAAATGGTATGTCAGTGTAACAGATGGCAGTCCTATTAAGAGAGTAGCTATGTCTATGTCTGTAAATATGTAAAATAATCAAGCATGGGTGCCATTCAGAGTAGCCCATAGACCTCTTAAAATGTCCTTTTTGCATAAATGTGGGCTGTTTCTCCTAGCTCCCTAAACTGAGCCAATCCTTAGTCATGATCTCAACCCAGATACGGCCCGAAGAGCAGATTTGGGGATAAGACCACAGGGATAATATCCCTTGCTTTTCTTTTCTTTTCTGTAAGTCAATGATGGAAATGTTACCTGGGATATAACATTTATGAAGAATACTTTTCCCATCCTTTTCTAGTCTGGGCTACTGAGTCACACCAAAAAGATATTTGCCATACTCTGGGGCTTCAAAATGTAAAAATATCACTTACTGCTATCAAATTTTGGCCAAGTGACACTGACTAGTTGTTCAAAGAAAAGGTGATGTTTTCACCCTTTCTGAGAAGAGATTATAATTACTGATAAGGATAGCATCAACCAAAAACATGAAAGAAATTTCTTTATGGTAAGACATAAAAGAAGTATCCTTAAATAATTCCCTACTGGGCCTTTTCGTAGAGGATACAAATCTCTGTCTCTGTTATACAAAGCCAGTTCTCTTGCACGTGTCTAAGCCTGTTACTCTTTTGAGGTTAAGCTTTTCCACCTTCCTTAGAAAATGCTTAACATAAATTCCATAATTAGAAGTTGAGAACTGCACATTTTGAATAATCTCCTCAGACAGCTTCCTTACAACTGGGCCCAGCTTTTCAGGAATGAGTTCATTTTGAGATAATTTATTATTTGACTGGTGGAACTATTTCAATTTGCTACCAAGTTTTGACTTCATTTTACCGTTAAATTTGACTCATAAAATTTTCAGAAAGCATTTACCGTATTCTCTCTATATAAGAGACTGTTGTTGCTGATGGATGTCAAGTCAATTCTGACTCACAGTGACCCTGTGTGTGCAGAGCAGAACCGCTCCTGTGTTCCAAGGTGACTCTGGGCGGGTTCAAACCACCAATCTTTTGGCTAGTAGTCATGTGCTTGACCGTTAGTGCCACCCAGGGGCTCCTATATAAGAGGCGAGACAGGTATACACTAACCCTTTAACAGTGATTATCGCTGAGAGGTTGAATCAGAAACAATTTTAATTTTCTTCTTTTGGATAATGGTGAGAAATCTAATAAGAAAAAAATTAAATGTTATTTTAAAAATATTTTTGTAATGGAAAATAAAATAAGACTGTTTCCTTTGAGTTCCCAGCCTTCAGAAGGACTGGAGAGGATATTTCTCTGGTATCATTTACATGTGTTCTAGATTGTTTATGACAGGTTCAGAAGAGAAAACTCAGCAAAAAGAGGGAAGGGCAAGGATGAAAAGAAATTGTGCATGAAGACATACAAGGAGGGGTAATTTGAGTGTCTCTGAAAAGTTTGAAAAGCAACGTGACCTGGGTCTAGGCAATTATTTGACCAATTTAGGTCAAAAGCCACACTTAAGAACGAAAGATAGTTGAAAGCGAAAGTATTTTATTTGCATCAATTTTCCTCTTCATATAAATGTGAAATTGGCCCAAAGTGTTGGAATTAAAAACAACAGAAGCGCTTTCTTGGGCTCTTGCTCAGGATGTGAGCACCTTGCAGATTAAAATAAAACAGAAGAAGGCTGGAGTTTCAACAGCATTATCCTGGGAAATCAAGGGAAGGCCGGGAGTGGGCGGTGGGCGAGTGGGTGAGGAGAGTAAACTCTCCTTGTAGGGACCGTGGGTGTGACTGTGCCCCTCAGTTTTGCTGTGGCGGGAGAGCTGTGCTCTGACATGGCTCGGTGACATTCCCGGCACGTGCCTCAGAGCTGTGAGGCATCGTGGCGAGATGGCATCACGTAAGGACAGACTGTCTCGGGCAGACAGCGAGGCCATCGGGGCGGCTTAGTGATGGAGTGATTCATCAGAACAGAAACACTGAGCACTGTTGATCTAACACACGGCCCCACCAGAGACCAGTGTTTTCTCAGCGAGAACGGAGAAGTACGTGACACACAGCAAGGACCAAGAAAAATCCAGGACAACGGCCTAAGTGAGACAATAGAGGTGATGATGACATGTTGATCACAATGTTTCGTCGATGATGACGGTCGTTAATAAAGGGCACTCCCCGGAGCAGCCAGAAGGAGTCCAAACCTAAATGTAGTCGACAAATACCTGTCCTAAAAGACTTGGGAGCTAAATGGTAAATTGCTTTAGGGCAGGCAAAGGCTCCATTTAAGATTCATAATTGGAAGTCGCTTTATCCACTAATGATCGTGAGGATGCTGATGATTAGAAATGCCTAAGGACGTTTGTATTCAGTTCTGAGCCAGAGTAAAGTGAAATAATAAAGATTATCTTAAGATGCAGATCGTGAGTTCTTTGTGGCTGTGCGTCCTGGAGTTCAGTCTCCACGAGTGAAGCGAGTGGAGAGTCGTGGCCCCAGATGTGAGCATGGACACTGCTCAGGGAGCTCAGCCATTCCACGGTCAAAGCCAGACGGGCACATCTGAGCTTTGTCTCCCTGTCAAGTCCAGCACACGCCAAACACGCAGCTCAGCAGCCAGCCCAGCGTTAAAGAGCCACAGCGGAGGATCCATGACCCAGGATGGCGGCAGGGGTCAGAGGGAGCCAATGCAGAGAGTGAACATCTGTGGAAGGAAAAACAACAGCAGCAGTAAGGTCCCGCCAAGCTCATGGTGGCCTGTGAAGGAAGGATGGAGTCAGGTACAGAAGCAGAAAAGGAAACCCAAACCTCGTGCTGTGCAAACGGGAGTGAAGAATCAAGCGTGCAACGCACCACCATCTCTTAGTTGTCCCTCAATTATCTCTACAGTTGAAGTGAAAGTGGTAGTTGGGGTCTGAATTATTGAGCAAACTACCTCGCTTTCTTGAATCCATTGTGAATACAGGTAGAAACAAAAAACAAGCCAGTTGCCTCCGAGTCAGTTCCCGCTCACAGTGACCTCATGTGTGTCAGGGTAGAGCTGTGTTCCATATGGTTTTTAATGCCTGTTGTTTTGGAAGTGGATTGCCAGGCCTTTCTTCCAACGCAGCTCTGGGTGGACTTGAACCGCCAACCTTTCAGTGAGCAGCCGAGCGCTTCACCATTTGCGCCACCCAGGAACTCCATGAATGCATTTTGTTAGTCTTAATTTTCTAAAATAGCTTAAAACAGCAACGTTTGTGCCTATGTTAAGAGGGGCCGTTTATTGATTGGAGCCGAACAATGAGCCACAGTGCGTGGCAGACATTCAACAACTAGTAGCGAGGGTCCCTTGCCTCTGTCACACTCTCTGTAGAGGAGGAGACGTGAGGCAGAGACCGGGCAGTGATCTCTTGTCTGACTGTCCAGCGAAACAGTGCCAAGTCGGCTGCAGGAGGCTGTCAGGACATTTTCTTCCTTTTTTCAGGCACCAAAACCTCGAGATGCATTTAGCAGAGAGTTGATAGGACCCGGTGAGCAGCTAGATGCAGGAGGAAGAGGGGAGGAAAGGGCTGGTCTCTCCAGCTAAGGGTCAGGAGGGTGGAGAGGCCATTACTGTGGCAAGGAACGCAGGCCTTGGGGTCACCCTTAAAAGCCCATCAATCACTGTGCTGTGCGGGAGGCCCTCGGGGGTAGTGAGCCATGTGGGCCTGCTTGCTCGGCTTTGTCATTTTCTTGCCTCCTCCTTAGTGGACAAGCTGTCAGCTGTCACTTCTTGCTACTGTCAATGTGCTCGTTTCTAAGCATCCTCTTCTTTACTTTCTCATTTGCTGTGTCTGCAAAGCCCTGCGGGCAAGGCTGCTAGAATGTATGTTAATCAAGAGTCTGTAGAGGCTAAGGGATGTCCAAGGACCGCTTTTATATTGGAGAGTACTGGGCTTGTGACCGCTGTCTCATCCGCTCAAATGACTTTTCTAATTTGAAGTGGTTTAGATCTTCAGAGAGCTGACTTTCTGATAGCTAGGGAGGAGTGTGTCGCTATTTGTACAGCAACTTTGAGAATTAAATTGCTCCTCACGTTGTCTGGTGATTATAAACCTTGAAGGTAGGCTTTTAAATCTCTTGACTGCCACGTAATAAATAAGGTTGTTGTTGTTAAGTGGAAGTCAGGGTGGCCCTGACTCATGACACCCATCTGTATAACAGGACAGAATGTTGCCAGGTCCTGGCCATCTTGGTGATCACTGGTATGCTTCAATCCATTGTTGTGGCTGCTCTCTCAGTCCGTCTCGTTGAGGGGATCCCTCATTTTCCCTGGCCCCCTCTGCTTTATCAAACATGATGTCCTTTCCTGGTGACTGGTCTTTCCCGATGACGTTTATTGAGCACTTAGTAGGTGCCAGGCCCTATTCGAAGTGCTTTTCATCTATTATCACTTGTAATCAGCACAATGACCCTGTGGGCTGGGACATATTACTACCTATCTTGTAGACAGGAAATCTGAGGCACAGATAGTTAGCTATTTCCAATGTCACACTGTCCGTAACTGGCAGAGCCAGGGTCCAAAGTCTGACCCCTGAGTCTGTGCTCTCAGCAGGGTGCCATGTTGCCCCACAAAGCAGGTGTCCCTGTGGGTGGAGGGCAGCTCAGGAGAGAAGACTCTCCTTTCTCAGGTTAAGTAACTGAATGGGGCTTGGAACCAACTTGCAGATTGTTTCTGGGAGCCTTCAGGGCGTAAAGATTGCATCGGATTACTGACACCACCCTGGCGTAATTCCCGTGCCCCGTGTCCCTCCAAGTTTACAACACACAAGCAACAACCACATCACACAGGCGTGCACTTCCCTGACTCGCTGGTAACAGAAAACCAACAAGCGGAATGAAGCTGAGTTCGACAGCGGGATGGGTGGCTGCAAACTGAGTAGCAGAATGTACCTGGCTGATTCACGGGGGTGTGCCGATGTGTGTGCTGTTCTCACCTTCTTTGTTCCTTCCCTGCTCCAAGAAGGTTCTTGTTGGGTGCTTGCTCCCATTGACAGGTAGAAACGGCCCGGAAACAGCCTCACGCCCTGGCTTAAGCTCACTGAGGCAATTACCTTAGGGTGGGGGAAGGAAGTTGAGTTTCTTGGTGAGGAGGTGGTGCAGAACTGGACGAAGCTGAAGGGTGAAGATTCCCCCAGAACAGACGGGGACAGAGGGCTCAGTGAGGAGCAGACCTCTCAGCCGCCTCCTCTCCGTGCTCTGGGAGACAGAGGCCCTGGAGAGAGAGCCATGTGAGACCAGGAGGGCCAGCCCTAGGCTTCGGGCTCCAGCCTTGTTATCTCCACTCCCCTGTTTGATGATGATCAGTGAATTCCTGCTAGATCAACGAGACAGACACTCAGAAGTGGATATTGTTTTATAATTTGACTATTTTTAATTTACGAGGGGTCCCTGGGTGCTGCAAACAGCAAAGCGCTCAGCTGCTAATCAAAAGGTTGAAGGTTCAAGTCCACCCACAGGCACCTCACGAAAAAGTCCTGGCAATCTGTTTCGGAAACATTAGCCACTGAAAATCCTACGGAGCACAGTTCTACTCTGACGCGCATGGGGTCCCATAAGTCAGAATTGACTCGACGGCAGCTGATAGCTAGTGTAATTATATACACACATAGTTTTATCAAGGAGCCCTGGTGGCACAGTGGTTAAAGCGCTCAGCTGCTAACCAGGTTGGCGGTTCGAACACAACAGCCGATCCATGGGAGAAAGATGTGGCAGTCTGCTTCTGTACAGATTACAGCCCTGGAAACCGTATGGGGCAGTTCTACTCTGTCCTGTAGGGTTGCTATGAGTTGGAATCCACTCAACAGCATGAGTTTGGGTGGGATAGTTTCATCACCTCTTTTCCAATATTCGTACCAGTTATTTCCTTTTTCTGTTCTGTTGCATTAACTAGAACCTTCAGGACAATGTAAATAAAATGGTGATAGAGGTTATCCTCTTGCTTAGTCATCTAGTGCTGCTATAACAGAAATACCACACGTGGCTGGCTTTCACAAAGAGAAATTTATTTCTTCACAGTAAAGTAGGCTGAAAGTCCAAATTCAGGGCATCAGCTCCAGGGGAAGTCTTTCTCTCTCTGTCAGCCTTCTCATCAGTGTTCCCCCGGACTAGGAGCTTCTCTGCTCAGGGACCCCGGGTCCAAAGGACACGCTCTGCTCCTGGCACTGCTTTCTTGATGGTATGAGGTCTCACTGTTCACTTCTGTCTTTTATATCTCAAGAGATGGCCTCAGGACACAATCCAATCTTGTAGATTGAGTCCTGCCTCACTAACACAACTGCTGCCCATCCTGCCTTATTAAGCTCATAGAGGCAGGATTTACAACGTGTAGGAAAACCACACAGTACCAGGAATCATGGCCCAGCCAAACAGATACACACATTTTTGGGGAGACATAATTCAATCCATGACATCCCTATTTCGTTGCTGATTTTAATTGAAATAAGTTTTGATATTTCACTATTTAGGCTAATATTCTTGGTTAACAGTTTACTTGTGTTACGTGCTGTCAAGGTGGTTGCAACTCATAGCACCCCCATGTACAACAAGCAAAACCCTGCCCAGTCCTGCGCCATCCTCACGATAGTTGTTATGCTTGAGCCCATTGTTGCAGCCACTGTGTCAATCCATCTCCTTAAAGGTCTTCCTCTTTTTTGCTGACCCTCTGCTTTACCAAGCATGATGTCCTTCTCCAGGGACCAGTCCCTCCTTATACCATGTCCCAAGTACATGAGACAAAGTCTCGCCACCCTTGCTTCTAAGGAGCATTCTGGCTGTACTTCTTCCAAGATAGATTTGTTCATTCTAGTGGCAGTCTGTGGTATATTCAGTATTCTCTGCCAACACCACAATTCAAAGGTAACAATTCTTCTTCAGTCTTCCTTATTCGTTGTCCAGCTTTCACATGCATATGAGGTGATTGAAAATACCATGGCTTGGGTCAGGCTCACCTTAGTCCTCAAAGTGACATCTTTGCTTTTTAACACTTTAAAGAGGTTTTTTGCAGCAAATTTGCCCAGTGCAATACATCATTTGGTTTCTTAACTGCTGCTTCCGTGGCTGTTGATTGTGGATCCAAGTAAAATGAAATCCTTGACAACTTCAGTATTTTCTCCATTTATCATGATGTTGCTTATTGGTCCAGTTGTAACAATTTTTTGTTTTCTTTATGCTGAGGTTTAATCCATACTGAAGGCTGTGGTCTTCGATCTTCATCAGTAAGTGCTTCAGGTCATCTTCAATTTCAGCAAGCAAGGTTGTCTCATCTGCATATTACAGGTTGTTAATGAGTCTTCCACCAATCCTGATGCCACGTTCTTCTTCATATAGTCCAGCTTCTTGGATTATCTGCTCAGCATACAAATTGAGTAAGTATGGTGAAAGGATACAACCCTGATGCACACCTTTCCTGACTTTAAACCACGCAGTTCTGTTTGAATGACTGCCTCTTGGTCTATGTACAGGTTCCTCATGAGCACAACTAAGTGTCCTGGAATTCCCATTCTTCACAATGTTATCCACAATTTGTTATGATCCACACAGTTGAATACCTTTACATAGTCAATAAAACACAGGTAAACATCTTTCTGCTATTCTCTGCTTTCAGCCAAGATCCATCTGACATCAGCAGTGATATCCCTCATTCCACATTCTAGACTGAATCCGTCATTAATTTCTGGCAGTTCCCTGTCGATGTACGGCTGCAACCGCTTTTGAATGATCTTCAGCAAAATTTTACTTGCGTGTGGTATTAATGATATTGTTTGATAATATCCATATTCTGTTGAATCACCTTTCTTTGGACTGGGCACAAATATGGATCTCTTCCAGTCAGTTGGCCACGTAGCTGTCTCCCAAATTTCTTGGCATAGACAAGCGAGCACTTCCAGTGCTGCATTAGTTTGCTGAAACATCTCAGTTGGTATTCCATCAATTCCTGGAGCCTTGCTTTTCGCCAATGCCTTCAGTGCAGCTTGGACTTCTTCCTTCAGTACCTTTGGTTCTTGATTATATACTACCTCTTGAAATGGTTGAACATTGACCAATTATTTTTGGTACAGTGACTCTGTGTTTTCCTTCCATCTTCTTTTGATGCTTCCTATATTGTTCAGTATTTTGCCTGTAGAATCCTTTAATATTGCAACTTGAAGCTTGAATTTTTTCTTCAGTTCTTTCAGCTTGAGAAATGCCAAGTATGTTCCTCCCTTTTGGTTTTCTAACTCCAGGTCTTTGCATGTTTTATTATAATACTTTACTTTGTCTTCTTGAGCTGCCCTTTGAAATCTTCTGTTCTTCTTTTACTTCATCATTTCTTCCATCCATTTTAGCTGCTCTACATTCAAGAGCAAGTTTCAGAGTCTCTTCTGACATTCATTTTGATGTTTTCTTTCTTTCCTGTCTTTTAAATGGACCTTTTGCTTTTTCATGTATGATGTCCTTGATGTCATCCCACAACTCATCTGGTCTTCGGTCATTAGTGTTAAATGTGTCAAATCTATTCTTGAGATGGTCTCAGATGAGATATGCTCAAGGTAGTATTTTGGTTGTTGTGGACTTGTTTTCATTTCTTTGCTTTACTGGTGTCTTTTTATTCCTACTTTACCATAGAACTTTTATTGGGAACGGCTACTGAATTTTCTTGGATGCCTTTTTAGCGTTTATTGATATGATTTTATGGTTTTCTATTTTAATTTGTTGATAAACTATACTTTATTAATATATTTCCTGATATTGAATCACCTTGTGTTCTTGGAATAAACTCTATATGGTCATAGTCTGTCCATATATTGTTGGATTCAATTTACATATAGTTTATTTAGAATTTTTGCCTTTGTGTTTACAAGTGAGATTTATTTATACTTTTGTTTATCTTTACCAGGTTTTGATGTAAAAGTAAGGTTGATTTTATAAAATGAATTTGAGGGCTTTCACATTTTTCTATAGTTCTGCAAAATTTTTTTAAATTGCTTTATTGAGGTATACTTGGTATACGATAAACTACATATATTTAAAGTATAAAATCTAATAAGTTTCGATATGTGAATAAACCAGTGAAACTACCACCACAATCAAGAAAAGGAACATGTTTATCAGCCCCAAAAGTTTCTTCACGTGTAATGTGTATTTCCTCCCTCATGCTACCCCTGCTCTCATCCGCAGGCAGCCACTAATCCACTTCCTGACACTATAGATTAGTGTTCATTTTCTAGAATTCTATTTAAATGGAGTCGTACAGCACGTACTCTTTTTTACATGTCTTCTTTCACTAAGCATAATTATTTTGAAGTTCACCCATGTTGCTGTGTGTGTCAATAGTTCTTTCCTTCTTGTGGCTAAGTAATATTCAGTTGGAGCCCCTGAGTGGTGCAAATGGTTAACGCACTCAGCCGCTAACCAGAAGGTTGGTGGTTAAAAGGCATGGTGATCTATTTCCAAAACATCAGCCATTTAAAACTCTGCGGAGCAGAGTTCCACTCTGACACATATGAGATCTCCATGAGTCGAAATTGACTCCACAACAACTGTTTTATGGTTAATATTTCTATTGCATGGATAAACCACAATTTGCTCATCCATTTGTCTGTTGATGGATACATGGATTGTTTCCAGATTTGGGCCATTACAAGTAAACCCATGAACAGTAGTGTACACGTTTTTGAGTGGACATATATTTCCTTTTCTCTTGGGTAAATACCTGGTGGTTGAGTGGCTGGATCATTTGATAGGTATATGGCTAACTTTTTCAGAAATTGCCAGACTGTCCAAGTTGCTATAACATTTTACATTCCCGTCAACAGTGTTTGAAAGTTCCAGTTCCTCCACGTTCTCACCAACACTTGGCATAGTCGGTCTTTTTAATTTTAGCCATTCTAATAGCTGTGTAGTAGTATCACATGAGATTTTAATTTGCATATCCCTAATGACTAATGACATTGAGGATTTCTTCATGTGCTTATTTTATATCTTCTTTGATGAAATATCTGTTCACATCTTTTGCCCACTTTTATTGGGTTGTTTGTTTTCTTGTTGTTGAGTTTTGAGGTCTTTTTATATATAATCAAGATACTAATATTTCACCAGATATATGCTTTCCAAAGATTTTCTCCCAATCTGTGGCTTGTCTTTTCATTCTCTTACCAGTGTCTTTTTGAAGACCAGAAATTTTACATTTTAATGAAGTTCAGTTTATATATTTTTTCTTTTATGGATTTTGGTGTTGTGTCTAATAAATCTTCGCCAAACCAAGGTCACAAGGGTTTCTGCTGTGTTTCCTTCTGAAAGTTTTCTCATTTCGGTTTTAATATAGTAAGAGACAGGGATCCAAGTTTATTTTTTTACATATGGATATCCAGTGTCCCAGCACTATTTGTTGCATAGTCGTTGTAAAATATCAGTTGCCTATGTGTGTGTGTGTTTATTTCTGGATTCTCTGTTCTGTTCTATTGATCTCTTTGTCCGTCTTTATGCCAATACCATGCTGTCTTGATTGATAAAGTTTTATAATCATATTGCCATAATTTGGGGTGCATATGTGTAGAAAGGTACAGACATCGTGATATTTCACCCCTCAATACTTCAGCATGGAAGTTTTTTGGAATAAGGGCTTGTCTTGTCACAGTAAAGGAAATTAATAATAATTTCCAAATAACATTTAATATATTCAAGTCTGTCATATCTACCAAATGTCCTCTATAGCTGTTCTTTTTTAAATTAATGATAGACCTTTTCTCAATGTTCCCAGTATTTCTTTGATAATTCAAAAGTTTTAACTTTTTGTCTTGGGTCAATTTTCGTAATTTATAGTATTGCTTGGAATTCATCCCTCCAACTTTTGAAAACTGTTGCCATAGAGATGCTTATTATATTCTTTTAAATTCCTTTAATCACTCCTGTATCTGTGGTTATTTCTCCATTCTAATCTCATTCCTCATGAACACAATTAAGTGTTCTGGAATTCCCATTCTTTGCAGTGTTGTCTGTAATTTGTTATGATCCACACAGTTGAATGCCTTTGCATAGTCAATAAAACACAGGTAAACATCTTTCTGGTATTCTCTGCTTTCAGCCATGATCCATCTGACATCAGCAATGATATCCCTGGTTCCACATCCTCTTCTGAATCTGGCTTGGATTTCTGTCAGTTCTCTGTTGATGTATGGCTGCAACCACTTTTGAATCATCTTCAGCAGAATTTTACTTGTATGTGATATTAACGATATTGTTTGATAATTTCCACATTCTGTCAGATTATCTTTCTTTGGAATGGGTACAGATATGGATCTCTTCCAGTTGGTTGTTCAGATAACTCTTCAAAATTTCTTGGCATAGAGGACTGAGAGCTTCCAGCATTGCAACTGTTTGTTAAAACATCTCATTTGGTAGTCCTTCAATTCCTGGAGCCTTGTCTTTCACTAGTGCCTTTAGTGCAGCTTGGACGTCTTCTTTCAGTACCATTGATTCTTGATAACATGCTACCTCCTGAAGTGGTTGAACATTGACCAATTCTTTTTGGTACAGTGACTCTGTGTATTTCTTCCATCTTCTTTTGATGCGTCCTGCATCATTTAATATTTTCCCCGTAGAATCTTTCACTATTGCAACTCGAGGCTTGAATTTTTTCTTCAATTCTTTCAGCTTGAGAAATGCTGAGCATGTTCTTTGCTTTTGGTTTTCTGTCTCCAGGTCTTTGCACATTTCATTATAACACTTTACTTTGTCTTCTCAAGCTGCCCCTTGAAGTCTTCTATTCAGCTCTTTTACTTCATCATTTCTTCCTTTTGCTTTAGCTACTCTGCGTTCAAGAGCAACTTTCAGAGTCTCTTCTGACATCCGTCTTGGTCTTTTCTTTCTTTCTTGTCTTTTAATGACCTCTTGCTTTATTCATGTATGATGTCATTCCACAACTCATCTGGTCTTCGGTCATTAGTATTCAATGTGTGAAATCTGTTCTTGAGATAGTCTCTAAATTCAGGTGGGATATACTCAAGGTCATACTGTGGCTCTCACGGACTTGGTCTAATTATCTTCAACTTCAGATTGAACTTTTATTTGAGCAATTGATGGTCTATTCCACAGTTGCCCCAGGCCTTGTTCCGATTGATGATATTGAGCTTTTCCATTGTCTCTTTCCATAGACATAGGTGACTTGATTCCTGTGTATTCCATCTGGCGAGGTCCACATGTATAGACACCATTTATGTTGTTGAAAAAAAGTATTTGCAATGAAGAAGTCGTTGGTCTTGCAAAATTCTATCATGCAATTTCCAGCATCGTTTTTATCACCAAAGCCATATTTTTCATCTACCAATCCTTCTTCTTTGTTTCTAACTTTTGCGTTCCAATCACCAGTAATTATCAATGCATCTTGATTGCATGTTTGATCAATTTCAGACTGCAGAAGTTTGTAGAAATCTTCAATTTCTTCATCTTTGGCTTTAGTGGTTGGTAGATAAATTTGAATAATAGTCATATTAACTAGTCTTCCTTGTAGGCATATGGATATTATCCTATCACTGATGGCATTGTACTTCAGGATAGATCTTGAAATGTTCTTTTTGACAATGAATGCGACTCCATTCTTCTTCAATTTGTCATTCCCGGCATAGTAGACCATATGATTGACCACAGAACAAGGGGCTACTGTGTGGTTTAAAGTCAGGAAAGGTGTGTGTCAGGGTTGTACCCTTTCACCATACTTATTCAATCTGTATGCTGAGCAAATAATCTGAGAAGCTGGACTATATGAAGAAGAACTGGACATCAGGACTGAAGGAAGACTTACTAACAGCCTGCGTTATGCTGATGACACAACCTTGCTTACTGAAAGTAAAGAGGACTTGAAGCACTTACTGATGAAGATCAAAGACCACAGCCTTCAGTAGGGATTACACCTCAACATAAAGAAAACAAAAATCCTCACAACATCACAATAAGCAAAATCATGATAAACGGGGAAAAGATTGAAGTTGTCAAGGATTTCATTTTTTTTTGGATCCACAATCAACACCCATGGAATCAGCAGTCAAGAAGTCAGATGACACACTGCATTGGACAAATCTGCTGCAAAAGACTTCTTTAAAGTGTTGAAAAGCAAAGATGTCACTTTGAGGACTAAGGTGTGCCTGACCCAAGCCGTGGTGTTTTCAATCGTGTCATCTGCATACGAAAGCTGGAGAATGAATAAAGAAGACTGAAGAAGAATTGATGCCTTTGAATGGTGGTGTCGGCGAAGAATATTGAATATACCATGGACTGCCAAAAGAATGAACAAGTCTGTCTTGGAAGAAGTACAGCCAGAATGCTTCTTAGAAGCAAGGATGGCAAGACTTCGTCTCACATACTTTGGACATGTTATCAGGAGGGATCGGTCCCTGGAGAAGGACATCATGCTTGGTAAAATAGAGGGTTAACAAAAAAGAGGAAGACCCTCGAGATGAACTGACACAGTGGCTGCAAAAATGGGCTCAAGCATAACGATTGTGAGGATGCCACAGGGCCGGGCAGTGTTTCATTCTGTTGTACATAGGTATTGGTCGGAACTGACTATACGGCCCCTAACAACAACAGTCTTAGCTATTTTTGCTCATGCTGTCTCTTTGTTTTTCCTTAATTAGGTTCTTAAGGGGTTTATCTGTTTCATTAGTCTTTAGTCATTAACTATTAGTCTTTGCTAAGAAGTAACTCGGGTTCATTTATCCTCTCTGTCACCTACTTTTGCTACGTCATTACTTTGGGTTTTTTTTTTTTCTTATTTAATCCCTCTCCCTAATTTCATTTGGTTTCTTGTGTTGTTCTTTTTAGAAAATTGTAAAAGCGAGTCTTTAGTTCTTTTTTGGTCTTTCTTATTTATGAGTGAAGGCATTCAAGACTATCACCTCTCCTCAGAGGGCAGATTTCACCGTGTCCTACAGGTGCTATGCCGTGCACTCTTGTTTGTTACTTTCTGACTCTGTTAGTTTAGCTCCCTAGAGCTGCCGTGACATAGTACCACAAGCTCGGTGGCTTGAAACAACAGAGATCTATTTTCTCACAATTCTGGAGGCTGGAAGTGCAAAACCAAGGTGCCACCAGGGCCATGCTCTCTCTGAAGGCTCTTGGGGCGGGGTGGGGGAAGTGCCTTCCTTTCCTTCCTTGCCTCTTCTAGCTCCTGGTGGTGGCCAGCAGTCCTTGGTGTTCCTTGGCTTGCAGCTGCAGCACTCCCATCTCTGCCTCCTTCTTTACATGGCCATCTTACGTGTGTGTGTGTGTGTTCATGGTGTTCTCCTTTCTGTGTGTCTATGGAAAATTTCCCTAGTCCTATCAGGATACCAATCATTGGATTAGGACCCAACATAATCTAGTACGACCTCATTTCACCTTTATTACATCTGCAAAGACCCTATTTCCAAATAAGACCACATTCACAGGTACTATGGGATAGAATATCTTTTTGAGGGTCACAATTCAATCCACAACACTGGCAGTGTTTCTTTTGATTTTCTCTTTGATCCAAAGGTTATCTACACTTGTTTTTTAGTTTGCAACTAGGTGATATTTTTGGTCATTTAAAAATTACTTACGTATAATTTTGTTGGATTATGAAGTGGGAAATTGTGGTTTGTAAAATCTCAATGCATTTTTAAGGTTTTAATTGTGGTCCTGTGTCACTTCTTTATAATCTTTTTTTATAAATATCCCTGAACCTTTGAAAATAATGATATTCTCTACTCAATGCATGTAAAGTTCTATAAGCACTAAGTACATCAAGTATATTGATTGTTGTCTTAGTCCGGGCTCTCTGGAGGAGCAAAACCAGTGAAGCGTATATAGATATAGAGAGAGAAATTTACTGCAAGGAAATGGCTCATGCAATTGCGGGGGCTGGCAAGTCTCAAATCCACGGGTCAGGCGGCAAGCTGAAGGCTTCTGTCAGGCTGAAGGCTTCTGCTGATTCACATGGTTGCAGGATCTGGCAAGTCCAAAATCTGCAGGTCAGACGGTAGGCTGAAAAGCTTCTGCTGGTTCTAGAACTGGAGGTCAAGCAACAAGAAGAGTGCAGGATTGAAAGAGAAAGAGCTTTGCCAGAAAACCCATTTAGATACTGAAGGCAGGCTCTACCCCCAAAGAAACTCCCCTTTCAACTTCAGATACTGTCATGGTTTGAATTCTGTCCCCCCAAAAATGTGTGTATCAGTTTGGCTGGGCCCTGATTCCTGGTACTATGTGATTTTCCTGTATGTTGTAAACCTGCCTTTATGATGTTAATGAGGGAGGATGGGTGGCAGTTGTGTTAGTAAGGCAGGACCTGATCTACAAGACTGGATTGTGACCTGAGGCAATCTCTTGAGATATAAAAGACAGAAGTGAGCAGTGAGACAGGGGGACCTCATACCATCAAGAAAGCAGTGCCAGGAGCAGAGTGCGTCCTTTGGACAGGGGACCCTGTGCCGAGAAGCTCCTAGTCCGGGGGAACGCTGAAGAGAAGGCTGACAGAGAGAAAGTCTTCCCCTGGAGCTGACACCCTGAATTTGGACTTTTCGCCTACTTTGATTGTGAGGAAATAAAGTTCTCTTCATTAAAACTATCCACTTGTGGTATTTCTGTTATAGCAGTACTAGATGACTAAGACAGATACAAAATGGAAAATGATTACATAGTGTCTGCCAAACCGCTGAAAATCAGAGCCTAGCCAAGTTGACACATAGCATTAACTATCACAATTATATTTTTAAATTATTCTATGTTTGTCTTAGGCTGGGTTCTCTAAAGAAGCAAAACCAGTAAAGTGTATAAATATATATATAGAGAGAGATTATATCAAGGAAACAGCTCACGCGATTGTAGAGGCTAGAACGTCCCAAGTCTGTGGATCAGGGTAGAGGCCTCTCCCAAGTCACACAGCTGCAGAAGCTGGCAAGCCCAAGATTGGAAGGTTGGAGAGCAGGGCTCCCGCTCACAGGCTGTGCAGAGCGACGAATCCCAGGTTCGGAGGATAAACTGACAGCTCAAGTCTCAAGAACGGAAGATGAGACAACAGGAAGCAGCCGCAGGATCCAGAGAGAGCAAAAACCCAGAACGTCTGCTTATATACAAATGCGGGCCACACCCCCAAGGAGACTCCCTTTCATCTGATTGGCTACTCACGGTATATTCAATCATGGGAGTGATTACATTAAAACACGGAGAATCACGGCCTAGCCAAGTTGACACACAATCTTAACCATCACAATGTTCTTATTTCTTTCTGCTAGATATGCTAAGGGAGATATCTGTAGGTTTCTGATTATAATAGTAATTTTATTAAGCTCTCCTTGGATGTGTAATAGTTTTTGACTTACGCATTTAACTTCTAGAGTTTGGTACATGATTCTGTGTCTGCCATATTGTTTTAATAAATATCAGCTTTATGGTTACAAAGTGGTCTTCTAGATACTGATGAGGGCTTTGACTTCTCCTACTCATCTTCCTCCATCTTGAGATCTCTCTTCTGGCTCATTTGTGGGTTGATTTTGAGTCTTAATTATTTCCTTGGAAAAGGGTATGTAGGTGCTATAGTCTCTGACTGTTTGCTTTTTTTCAAACATCTTTCTTTTCTCCCTAATAAATGGAAGATATCTTGGCTGAGTATAGGATTCTTAGCCTACAAGCTTTCTCTCTCAGATGCTGCTGTTATTGTTAGCTGCTGTTGAGTTGGCCCCTGACTCATGGCAACTCCTCGCACAGCAGAAGGAGATTCTACCCAGTCCTGTGCCATCCCTGTGATCAGTCGTAGATCATTCTGTGTGATCTATAGGATTTTCATTAGCAGATTTTTGGAAGTAATTGCCAGGCCTTTCTTCCTAGTCAAAGTCTGGAACCTCTGCTGAAAACTGTTCAGCATCAAAGCAACACACAAGCCTCCACTGACAGACAAGTAGTGGCTGTGCATAAGGTGCATTGAACTCGGGGCTCCTGCACGGAAGGCAAGAATTCTACCACCGAACCACCAGTGTCCCTCTGTCTCTTAGATGTTAGTCATTTTCATGGATTGAGTTGTGCCCCCAAAAAATATATGTCAACTAGGCTAGGCCATGATTCCCAGTATTGTGTGGTTGTCCTCCATTTTGTGATCTGATTATCCTCCATTTTGTGATGTGTTGTAAATCCTAGCCTCTATGCCTGTGGTTTTGGTCCCATTTGGGAGTGAGCTGTTCGTTATGTTAATGAGGCAGGATTAGGTCATGTTAATGAAGATTAGGGTGGGATGCAATACCCTTACTCAGGTCACAGCCTGGATCTGATATAAGGGGAGTTTCCCTGGGGTGTAGCCTGCACTACCTTTTATCTTGCAAGAGATAAAAGGAGAGAGAAACAAGCAGAGAGGAGAGGGACCTCACTACCGCCAAGAAAGAAGAGCCGGGAGTGAAACAAGTCCTTTGGACCTGGGGTCCCTGCACTGAGAACCTCTTAGACCCAGGGGAAGATTGACACCAAGACACCTGTAGATCTCCAAGAGACGCTGGGCCCCCAGAGGTTGAAAGGAGACAAGGACCTTCTCCCAGCACCAACAGAGAAAACCGTCCTCTAGAGCTGGAGCCCTGAATTCGGACTTTTAGTCTCCTAAACCATGAGAGAATATATTTCTGTTTGTTTTAGCTGTCAGTGTTGCAAGGTGAGAAGTCTTAGGCCATTTTAATGAGTTTTTCTCTGTGTGTGTGTGTGGGGTGGGGCTGGGCGAGAGGTGGGAGGTTGGGGGAACAGTCTGAACAAGGATGTCACCGTATGTGGTTCCAGGAGGCACCATCCACATTGTATTCTCTGAAATGTAAACTTTCCTGACAAGAATCACAGGTACCTGTGGGCCACACTCTTTCTAGCATCTGCCATTCTTTTGTCTTCATCCTACAACTTCCCAAGCCTGGTCTCCAGATACTTGCCCAGCCCACGGAAAAATACTTCCACTGGTTTTCTCCACCAGAGCTTCCACACAGCTAAAACCCTCTCTTGAGCCCCACTGGCCTTAGGCTTCAGCAGGAGGCGCTCGTGAGCAGCAGAGAGACTGGAGGTGCCAGAGGAGGCAGAGGGAGCTGCTTTCAGGTCACCGTGTTCCCAGAAGCCCCCTCATCCATCTCTCAGGGTAGAGTGCGTTGGGCAAGACTTGCTTCAGCTCTTTCCTCTAGAGAGACAAATTTCAAATTTAGGAATCTCTCAGTGACAGTAAAGCTGTTGTACAGTAACTACAGCATCATTTCAAACCGATTAAGCGTTAAATTATTTTTCCCTAAAATAAAGCTGAGTGTGTAGCATCTGTGTTCTCTATTTAAAAAAAAAAAAAAAGAAGAATTCTAAAAATGTCAGGCATTTGGCTTGTACATAGTCTAGGAAATCTACCCGCCAGCTTGCTTTTGAAAGGGGAAGATGAGACTTCTCAGTGTGTGGGGTGACGGTCCAGAACCGTTAAGATTTACCTCATGAAGATACTCCACAAGAGACTCTGATTAGAAAGCAGAGTCCGTGAAGTAAATGTGTCTCGCCATGTCTGTGTGCTTTTGGAGGGCCTCTACTCATGAAGAAGAAAGAAAATAATGTTCATATGAACTGTGACAGAAAAGCAACAAAAGCCAACAGAGACGTTCTCACATTTTTATTCGAATATTTCACTGATCAGCAGGAAGACGCAGGAAGCTCAGCAAGGTTCTAGAAATAGTTGCCAAGATGGAGAGACCATTTCTTTCCGCCCCGTTTCAAGCTGAACAAATGGGAGAAGATGAGATTGAGAGTGAAGGGAGGAGTCAGTGCAGCGGGGCGACAATGAAGTGCTGCTGTGCCCCAGGGAGTAGTAAGGAGCCCTGGGAGAGCAATGGCTTAGTGCTCGGCTGCTAACTGAAGGGTTGGCGGTTCAAACCCACCAGTGGCTCGGCGGGAGT
>NW_004443937.1:43527118-43528187 GCF_000243295.1 Trichechus manatus latirostris | reverse complement strand
CCATCAGGGTTTCCACAACAACAGGGAGTAGTAAAATTAAATTGGAGTCAGGGTGGAAAGACTTTATCGATTCAGTACTTAATTCTGTAGAGAAGCAAAGCCACGCCAAGGCTTCAGAACAAGAAAAATGACCTGATCGGAGCAGTACTTTCGGAAGCTTCATCTGACTGTGCTGTGTCGGATGGATGGGGGTTAGGAGACCAGTTGTGAAGCTGTTACAAAAGTCCGGGCTGGAGGTGAGGAGTGCCTGGGGCTGCCACGGAAATGGGAAGAAGACCCAGGAGACACTTCAGGAAATATACAGGAGGCGGCCACCTTGGGGATGAGGGCAGAGAGCATGACAGATGTTTTGAATCCTCATAACTTGGAGGATTAATTAATTTTTAGACTATGCATTTCAAATTAAGCTTCTATAAAAAGTCACAAAAATAGTAATTTAAATTCTGCACCAAGAATACAAAAGGAAGGTCAGATTTGCGTGTAATATCCTTTTAGAAAAAAAAAAAACCCTCAAATCAGACAAGAAAAGAATTCTATTTGAGTCTCTTAGATTTTAAGGATCTCCTGATGCAGCACTCCTAGGAAGGGCAGGGAATAGGAAAGATGGGTATTCAATCAATCTAGAATGATCGAAGGTAGGAATGCCAGGGAGGGAGAGTGAATTAATTCTATGTGGAAGTTCATTATTCATGAAAGATTATGTTGGGGTTAGTCTTTGACAAAAACAAGTGTGGCTAATAAAAGCATGGGGTCCGGATCTAGACTTCATGGGTACAAATCCTGCTTTGTCATTTGCTAGCTGTGTGGCCTTGGTCAAGTTACTCAACCTCTCTGAACCTCTGTTTCCCCATCTGTAATATGGAGCAATAATAATACCTATCTCATAGGGTTGTGTACAGATTAAATTAGTATGTCCAAAGTCTCGCCATCCTTGCTTCTAGGGAGCATTCTGGCTGTTCTTCTTCTAAGACAGATTTGTTCATTCTTCTGGCAGTCCATGTTTTATTCAGTTTTCTTCACCAACACGATAATTCAAATGCATCAATTCTTCTCTGGTCTTCCTTATTCA
>NW_004443937.1:43516299-43525415 GCF_000243295.1 Trichechus manatus latirostris | reverse complement strand
AAGGTGCTGCGGATACAGACATCCCAGCAAGAGGAAACAATGTTTTAAAGCAGGGATGATTTAGGAGCTTCTGGAGCCCTAGACCCTGAGTCCTCTGACCCACCCCTAAGAAAAAAATCAAAATAAAAACAGGACTAAGCAGTATAGAGCTTCCGCAGGTGGCGTAAATGGTTCAGGGCTCAACTACCAGCCAAAGGTTAGTGGTTCACGTCCCCCCGGAGTTTCCGGGGAAGACACGAAAACCCTATGGAGCAGTTCTGCTCTGCACACCTTGGGTCGTCACGAGTCGGAATCAACTTGACAACAACAACAAGCAGTATAGACAAATACAGCACGCCTGATGGTTCTGACCTGTCCCGTGAGGGTGCTGCATCTTTTGTTTAAATGGTAAATGTCCGATTCTTTCCCAGTGTCCACTTTCTCCCGCTTCTGCTTTGCTGAAACTGCTGGTGGGTTATTCAGCACCATTTCAACGTGTCAGTGTAGTTTCTTCAAGTTATTCGTAAGAAGAAACTGGAATGTAGGTGCAGCGTTGGACCATACGTAGCACGGTGGTACAGTCATACTCTGTGGCTGTGTCTTAGGGAGACTTTGATTACAAAGATCACAGACTCTCTTTTCTTCTTTTTCCTATTTGTATTTTGTGTCCTAGCACTGACCTTTGAATTTATACCTTTTATAGTGCCTCCCCCGCCCCTTAGTCCCCTTTATCGTTTTCTTTGTCAAATGATATCCTTTTATTTCTGGAAATCACTCTGTATCAGCTCATAAAGAGCTCCTGTTTTACAGCTGTGTGGTATTCTGTTGTGTATTATGCACCACAGCTGATTCAACCCAATTTCCTGTATTTGGGCATTTCCAGTATTTTACAATTTCAAACAATGCTGCAGTGAATGTTATGCGCCTGTATGTAGTTTTGTCTCGTTGGAGGCGTATCTTCAAGGTAAGTTCCTACAAGTGGAATTTCTGGGGCAAAGGGTGAATGTGTGTGTAGTTTTGTTAGATTTTACCAAATTGCCCTTCATAGGGGCCGAGACTTACTTCTTCGACTGGAGGTCAGTGGCATTTATTGTAAGGATGTTGATGTGTGTGCCATCAAATAGATTCTGACTCATCCTGACCCATGTGACAGAGTAGAGCTGTCCCACACGGTTTCCTAGGCTGTAATCTTGTCTCTCGTGGAGCCGCTTGGTGGGTTTGAACTGCTGACCTTTCAGTTAGAATCCTAGTGCTCTGACCATCTGCACCATCAGGGCTCCTTATTGTAAGGCTACCGTGCTAAAAAAAAGAGAGAGAGAGAGACTGGACTGCTAGCCCTGTGGTCTCATGAGAGAGAACTGAAGAAAATATGGTGGGTGGGAGTGCTGCTGAGAACGGGACATCTTGGGAAGAACAGGAAGAGTGGCACAAATGGACCATGTAGAGGGGAATTTACATCTTGTTCTGGATCCCAGGCCGACCTAGGTGCCTTCGCAGGGCTTGATGGATATTCATTCCAGTGTGCCGCCATGTTTGTGACTCGACTCTGCTCTGTCTGCTTCTCATGTCACCACCAGGCTACCTCACCCTGTAAGACATCACCTGCTCCCCTTCCCCTTCTCATTCATGGCTGCAGCCTGCTCTTCGCTTTCCGACTTCCCACGGCTGCTCTGCCCGCGTGGCCTCCTTCTCTTCTCACAGCTCGATGGTGTCTGTGTCCACCACTAACTGGGGATTCTCACAGCAGTTTCCAATTCAGATTCTGAAAAGTGAGGGTCTGAGTGACCCACACCTTCCCTTTGGGGATGAACTTTTCATACCTTCCTTTCCCAGGCCATACACAGCTGCTCACCTGTAGTGCAAATCCTGCACGGCTGTCACGTGGCTATCTAGGGTGACCCTTAGGGGGTGGTACAAGTGGGACTGGATGTATGGCAGGTAGCATGACTAATCTGTATAATTTACCAGATGCGGGGGAAGTAGTGGTGGATCAGTGGTAGAATTCTCCCCTTCCATGCCAGAGACCTGAGTTCAATTCCCAGCCAATGCACCTCACGCACAGTCACCACCCATCTGTCAGTGGGGGTTTATGTGTTGTTATCATACTGAACCAGGTTCAGTGGAACTTCTAGACTAAGACAGACTAGGAAGAAAGGCCTGTCGATCTCCTTCCAAAAATCAGCCGATGAAAATCCTATGGATCCCAACAGTCCCATCCACAAATGATGGTGGGGGTGGCGCAGGACCAGGCAGCGTTTTGTTCTGTTGTCCCTGGGAGTCGGGGGCCGACTCGACAGCAGTTAACACCAACCAGAAATGGGAGTCCGGCCACTCTGGTGACTTTCCCCGTTCCACGCTGCAGTGGCCGCACAGGTGCAGTTGCAAATCCCTGCTTTTTCACAACAGCCTCAGGACTGGTTCCTTGTGCTGTGTCTGGGACTGTGTGCTCGCTGTTAAACCAGGCAGAGGGAAGAGGCTCTACGCCCTCTCGAGCAATGCTTGTTTTGTATATGGTTGGAGGTAATCACTAACGGAATTAAGAAAATTGGCACACGGTAACTTCCTTTAAAGATGAGCCTGACCCAGCCCATCATTTTTCTCTTAATCCAAATGTCACCTCCTCAAAAAGCCTTTCCTTGCCATCTCTACCCCGTTCACGTGTTCCCGTCTTCACTAGTCTCGCTGTTACCTGAACAATGTATTTAGTGGCTCACTGTTCCCCTGCCTCGCCCTTCCCCACCACAAGGAACCTGGTGACCACAGGTCTGTCCTGCACCCCACCACACACATGAGTACCGGGCGCAGAGTTGAATAAATCAATACACTACCAGTGGGCGTGCATGAAATGTGTCGGACCGCGGAACACATCGACATGTCCTGCTGTGTGCAAGTGCTTGCTAGTAACGGAAAAAGAAAACCGGTGTTGCTTATTTCATCGATTATACAAGCTTGGTAACCTGCTCCAGGCCCAGACATGTCCTAGGCACGCTTCTTCCCTCCAACACGCTCCTTTGGTCGATCATTAATCTCCAATCGCACTGAACTTCCTTGCATTTCAAGCAGATGCCCTATGTAAAGTCCTGTCCTATGCGGTGTGATCCATAACTGCCTAATGGGAAGGAGGCTGGCGGGAGTGGAGATAACTCTGCTCCCACCAACCCATCTTGGACATACGCAGGGAAGCTGTAATCAGCGCCTCTCACACAGAGTCTTTGAAATTCAATGAAAAAGCTGGAAGTGCGTGTAATTAAAAGTCAGCATCAGCATAGCAAAGCAGATAAAGTTAATTATACACTAAGGGGAACATTTCTTTGTCTTCGAAGCGCGCATGGGGGCCAGTTCAGGGAGCTGACTAGGCTTTGCTTAGAAAGAAAGCAGCCAGCGCCCTGAGACAGAGCATCCTTTTCAGAGCCAAGTTGTCTTAAATGAAAGACGCGGTACAAGAGCACAAAGAGGGAGGCGGGCCCTGCTGGCTCGGATCGCTAAATAAAACCAGGTTCCAGGAGAAAGGGGCTCGTGACACTGATAATGAATGAAACAAGTGTGATTTAAACATCGACGGAGAACCAGAGCGCATAAAACAAGACACGCGTTCGCTTAGTTCGCTGGGACCTTTTTTGATGGAGTATGTTAATTTCCTTGAAGCAGGGTTCCACAAAGGAGGCGCGCATTTATTTTTCCTCTGTGAGGCTTCAGAGACCCCAGACTTTAAGCTTCAAGAATGGTCTTTGTAAAACCAGTTAATCCAGCCAAATCCAGTTAATGGCTATGAAGAGACTGATCGATTGGGTGATTTACTGTTTGATAATGAGCTGTCGGTACAGGCCGAGGAGCCACTTTGATGAACCAAATCACAGCAACAGTTCAGGGTCCGATTGATTTCTCAGCTATTAATGGTAACGATGCTAAAAAGAAAAAGAAGGCAGATCTGAGAAGAGATTGCTCTCCCACTTCTGTAGTGGAGGAGCCAGCAGGGGGACTGCCCGTGGCCTCTCAGGTCTCACCAACCGCCTGTGACTTAGATCCTCTGGCAGTTGCAACCGGAGTGTGATTGATTGTGAATCTGTATTAGGAAGAATTGGAAACCAGATTATCCACTAAGCCATATATAATGGTAACCGCCTTTGCTAGATTCATAGCTATTTATACAAGTTTTCCCTTAAACGCAGAAATGAGGGTCTGATCATATATCCAGTTCTTGTCACAAATCTGAATCTGATCATTTTTTTTGGTCTTTCATTCTTTTCTGATGGACTTGAGTTTATTTCCCCCCTCTTTCAATTGAAATCCCTCATTTCTTAGCTCCGAGTCTTAAAATAGTGGATAATATTTACATCAGATTGTGTGGAAGCTGAGGTTTACCTGAAATAATAAATCAAATCACAGAAACGAGGGCCAGTGCCAGTCGCAGTGATGTTGACTCTGACTCACGGCGACCCCGTGTGTGTCAGAGTAGCACTGTGCTCCGTAACGTTTTCAGTGGCTGATTTTCAGAAGCAGATTGCCAGGCCTTTCTTCTGAGGCGCCTGTAGGTGGACTCCCACCTTTCGGTTAGCAGCAGTCCCTGGGTGGTGTATATTACCCTTTGTATCACCCAGGGACACCACAGACATGAATATTCCCACACAATTACCTGAGAGATTTATCTTTACATAAAAACATGAAGTCTGAGGTGGAAAAAAGAATAAATAATGACTAAAACCATCCCAAATATAAAAGTCAAAATCCTTTCTGTGTTCCCTGTAATCTCAGTCTGTTATGTTCATCCGAGAATGATTATTGCCTTAGGGATCCACCCTCCGCTTTGTGAGGTTAAAGTACTTCATCGAGTGGAAACCCTCCATGAGTGACGCAGAGTTCTGGAAGTGTCCACAAGGAGTGGTGCCCTTAGGAAAACAGACCCATAATGTGTCCGTGGAAAGCGTTATTTTAGGAGGTCAGCCGTTTTACAGATTAAAGACCTTCACGATTACAAATTCAAAAGCAGTATGTATACAGTGTTTTTAGAGCTTTGTAAAAGGGATTGGGAAGGCAGGCAGGGGTGGGATGAAATTATAAATGCCCCCCGCCCCCGCCATGAGAGGTGGCATTGAGCACCCCCAAAGGGAGTGATGTGTCTTAGGGAACGTGCATTCCAGGAAGAGGGGACAGCCAGGCAAAGGCCCTGGCATCAGAATGTGTCTCTTGTGCTCAGACAATAGCAAGGAGGCTGGGGGGACTGGAGCAGAGTGAGTGAGGGGAGATTGTGGGGAGGGGGCTGTAGTAGAGTGAGTGAGGGGAGAATGTGGGGAGGGGGCTGGAGCAGAGTGAGTGAGGGGAGAATGTGGGGAGGGGGCTGGAGCAGAGTGAGTGAGGGGAGATTGTGGGGAGGGGGCTGTAGTAGAGTGAGTGAGGGGAGAATGTGGGGAGGGGGCTGGAGCAGAGTGAGTGAGGGGAGAATGGGTGGAGGGGGCTGGAGCAGAGTGGGTGAGGGGAGAACAGCAGAGAGGATTGGGGAATGCCACCTGGGAGGGCCTTGTGGTTGAGGCATTGGTGGGTGAGTGGTAAAATTCTCCCCTTCCGTGTGGCAGACCCAGGTTCGATTCCCAGCCAAGGCAACTCATGCACAGCCACCAGCTGTCTGTCAGGGCTGGTTTGCATGTTGCTATGATACTGAACAGCTTTCAGTGGTGCTTCTAGATTAAGACAGACTAGGAAGAAAGGCCTAGGAATCTACCTCCAAAAATCAGTCACTGAAAACCCTATGGATCTCGACAGTCTGATCCCCATCCCATTGTGGGGATGGCCCAGGAATGGGTGGCATTTTATTCCATTGTGCATGGGGCCGCCGTGAGTTAGGGTCCACCGGATGGCAACGAATAATAACAGGGCCTTGTGGGCCACTTTACAGATTTGGTTTTACTATGTAAAATGGAGAGACTTACATTTTAAAAGAATCTGGCTGGTTGCTTTCTTAGGAAGAGACCAGGAGGCACAGGGCTGGACCAGTTAGGGGACTATAGTGATCCAGGTGAACAGTGGTCTGGACTAGAGTGTAAGGTGGTGGGAAGTGGTCGGAGTCTAGATTTTGGATGTGTGTTGAAGGTAGAGTTAGTAAGATTTTGCAGTGAATTGAATGTGAGGGAAAGAGAGAGAGAAGTCTGGGAAGACCCCCCTCCTGCCCCAGTCTTGATGGACTGGTCTCTAAGTCATCCGCACAGCCGTCATCCTGAGTTCTGCCTTCACACCATCTGTGGAATGGTGTCTCCCAAAACTCTTGTCCACCCGGAACCTCAGAGTGTGACCTTATTTGGAAATAGGTTCTTTGCAGACGTACTTCTGTAGTTAAGGATCTTGAGATGAGGCCATCCTGGATTTAGGGTGGGCCGTAAGGCCAATGACTGGTGTCTTTATAAGAGAAACGTGAGGGAGATGTGGGCATACGGAGACACAGAGAAGACGGCCACGTAAAGACGGAGGCAGAGGCTGGCGTGAAGCTGCCACAGGCCCAGGACTGCTGGCGGCCACCAGAAGGTGGGAGAGGTGAGGAGGTTCTCCCCTAGAGCCTTTGGAGGGAGCGGGGCCCTGCCCACACCTTGATTTCAGACTTCTAGCTCCAGAATTGGGAGGGAATAAATGTCTGTTGTCTAAACCCCCCAGTTTGTGGTAATTTGTTGTGACAGCTGTACCATCCAAGGGTTCCCCCTTCTCTTGGGAGGGGTTCCCCTTCTCTTGGGAGGGGTTCCTTATTCCTAGGTAGAGCTCGCCCTCCTCCTGAGAATGGGTGCATGGGGAGTAAATTTTCTGAGATGTTGCTGGTTTTATGCTTTTGTTCAGTTAAGAACAAAGGCTGAGGATAGAGTTCTAGGTTGAAAAGCATTTCACCCCGATATTTCGAAGGCCTTGTCCCATTGTCTTCCTGTCACAATGTCACATTTTGATTCTTGATCCTTCCTTAGTGTGTTTTTTTCTTCTTCTCCAAACCTTTGAAATTTCCTCTTTGTGCCCATTCTTCTGAATTTTCACAACGATGCACTTTGTTTTTTTAAATCCATATTGCTGAATATTCAGTCAGTTCTCTTAAATTCAAATATCACGTCAGTTCTGGAATGCGTCTCTTCTCAGCTTCCTGTGTTTCTCTCTTTCTGGAACTCTTACTCAGATATGGTGTTTCCTGGACTAAGCCTGACTCTACACCAGCCTCGTGTTTCCTGGTTCACAGCCTCCAGAAGAAAAACATAATTTGCCCAACCAGGTCATCTGGTTAAGGCAAGTCACAGGAGCCAGGAATTGCTGACCTGCCCATGAACATGCTTTCCTTGGCTGCTCTTGGCGCGGTCACCTTTGGGTCATGGGATAAGAGCTGTCACTCCAAGAGTCCCGTAAGCAGGAGGGCAGGTGTTTTGGAACAAGTTTATTTAATTAACATAGAGCTAATCACAAATCTTCTCTGTTGTCAAATCTTAAGTAATGCATTCTGAGCTGGGAAAATATGGTCATAGGTTTTTGGTTTTGGGTTTTTTTTTGCATATTAAATTACAAAAATACTTTAAATATTGTATACTCTGCCTCATTCCTTAGATCTACATTCCAGATGTATCTAAGATTTAAATATTGGAGGAAAAAAGAAAAAGTAATGAAGCCATAAATATATACCAAAACAAAAAGCCTGTTGCCGTGGAGTCAGTTCTAACTCATAGTGACCCTATAGTACAGAGTACAACTGTGCCAAAGGGTTTCCAAGGCCGTAAATCTCTATGGAAGCAGACTGCCCAGCCTTCTCCCATGAAGCGGCTGGTGGGTTCGAACCACTGACCTTTTGGTGAGCAGCCGAGCATGTAACCACTGCGCTACCAGGATTCCTTTTAGCCATAAATGTACCAGAGGAAAACATGGGTGAATATTTTTAAAACTGTGGAGTTGAAGAGTTCTTGCTAAGACTTGTCAATAAGACCAGAGACCATAGAGAAAAAGGTTGATAAATTTAACTCTATAAACATTGTAAACTCATATGTTGAAAAAAATCATAAAAATGTAGAAAAACAAACTAGAGAAAAATGTGCAACGCTTGACCAACAGCATCCTTAAGACATGAAAAGTTTGTGTAAACCGACAAGGAAAAATTCCGCAGAGGAACTGACAAAGCAGAACAGGCATGTCATTAACGAGGAGCTATAAACAGAAGGCATTTGAAAGGAAATTCAACGGCACATTTAAAAATAACAGAAATGTAAATGAAAAGCAACAATGTAGCAAACATTTTAAGCAAAGTTTAAAATGATAAAGGTGTCGTGCAGTATTGGCGGGAATGTAACTTACTAGATCATGTATGGAAAAGTAATTTGTGTAAAATTTATCTATTATATCAAAATGTAAAATGTTCGTACCCTTTTATTTAGTAATTACTCCTGTAGGGATTTAGTTTAAGATATAAGTGTACAGACTTTCACCTAAACAGCAATACAATGTTCAAAAAAAGAAAAAGTACACAAGTGTGAAAGTATCTATGCACACAGATGGTCAATGCCACAGTTATTTATAGGTGTGAACAAGTGAAAATGATCTAAATCCATGTGGCTTAAGGATTCAAGGGGGAAAAGTTGATATATAAATATAATGGAATGCTGTATAGTCATTAGACGTGATGACGTCAGTCTGTAATTATTGGCATTGAAAGATCTCCACAATATGAGGTGGGGTGAACAAAAACAGTTCACAAGGTCAAGTATAGAACAATGCTGTTAATGTACCTAGGAGAGTTTTAATAAGCCCTATATCTCTAGAATGTAAAGGCCAGGCAGTCAGGGCTTTCTGTTCTGGCTCCTGTGTCCCTAGTGCTTAGTCAGTGTCTGGTACCTGGTAACCATACGGTAACTCTTGGTTGAAGAAATGAATGAAAGATGTTTAGAAGGTTCTTCATCAAAAATTTAACAGTGGTAGAGTGCTAGTAATACTTTTCTTTGCTCTTTAAATTTTCTCTATCATTTGGATTATATTCCAAATGCTTATTTCATTTTAAAAAAAACCACGGTAATATATTAAAAATACATTTAAAATGCTGGTGAGAATGTGGCAGTTCCAAGCATTTCAGGGGCCGTGTAAACTGGTTCAGCTCTTTCTGAAAACCATCTGACTTTAAATATCCAAAATCATGAGAA
>NW_004443937.1:43492539-43514705 GCF_000243295.1 Trichechus manatus latirostris | reverse complement strand
TGAATGAATGGCACCTAGTGGGTCTCCTCCCTAGCAGTGAATGGCACCTAGTGGGTCTTCTCCCTAGGAGTGAATGAATGGCACCTAGTGGGTCTTCTCCTTAGAAGTGAATGAATGGCACCTAGTGGGTCTCCTCCCTAGGACTGAATGGCACCTAGTGGGTCTCCTCCCTAGCAGTGAATGGCACCTAGTGGGTCTCCTCCTGAGGAGTGAATGAATGGCACCTAGCGGGTCTCCTCCCTAGGAGTGAATGAATGGCACCTAGTGGGTCTCCTCCCTAGGAGTGAATGAACGACACCGAGTGGGTCTCCTCCCTAGGAGTGAATGAATGGCACCTAGCGGGTCTCCTCCCTAGCAGTGAATGGCACCTAGTGGGTCTCCTCCCTAGGAGTGAATGAATGGCACCTAGTGGGTCTCCTCCCTAGTAGTGAATGAATGGCACCTAGTGGGTCTCCTCCCTAGTAGTGAATGAATGGCACCTAGTGGGTCTTCTCCCTAGGAGTGAATGAATGGCACCTAGTGGGTCTCCTTCCTAGCAGTGAATGAATGGCGCCTAGTGGGTCTCCTCCCTAGGAGTGAATGAATGGCAGCTAGTGGGTCTCCTCCCTAGCAGTGAATGAATGGCACCTAGCGGGTCTCCTCCCTAGGAGTGAATGAACGGCACCTAGTGGGTCTCCTCCCCAGCAGTGAACGGCACCTAGTGGGCCTCGGTGTATACTGGAACGTAGGCGTTGAGTGTAAGTGTGTAAACAGGCTTACCCATCTAGAAGCAAACTGAGCATTGGCCTCGTGCAGCCTCAGTAGGAGTGGAGGTTGACAGTGCCACAGTCCTCCCTGATGTCAGCCTCCACCTGCAAACACTCAGGAGCCGTCCACTCTTTGCCAGGCCCCGTACCAGGCTGTGTGCCATCCCTTCCCAGTGGTGGGTGGGAGGCTGATGGCTGACCTCACTGTATGTGGGGAAGACGGGCGGACACTGACTTCAGAGTACGAGTGGCCCCACTCGTAAATTGCGTCCCTCTTTCTTGCTTTCAGACATGGCTCCTTATTACGAAGCCCTGTGCAAATCCCTTGACTGGCAGCTGGACACGGACCTGCTCAGTAAAATGAAGAAGGCGAATGAAGAGGAGTTGAAACGTTTGGATGAGGAGCTGGAAGATGCGGAGAAGAATCTGGGAGAGAGCGAAATTCGCGATGCAATGATGGCGAAGGCCGAGTACCTCTGCCGGATAGGCGACAAGGTGGGTGGGGATGGTGCCCCCGCTCTGCGGTTAATGTAGTCCAGACCTCTGCCGGATAGGCGACAGGGTGGGTGGGGATGGTGTCCCCACTCTGCGGTTGATGTAGTCCAGACCTCTGCCGGATAGGCGACAAGGTGAGTGGGGATGGTGTCCCCGCTCTGCGGTTAATGTCGTCCAGACCTCTGCCGGATAGGCGACAAGGTGGGTGGGGATGGTGTCCCTGCTCTGTGGTTAATGTAGTCTTCCAGACTTGGGAAGCCTTCCCCATTAATACAATCTCTCATTAAAAATTAATTTCCTTTTGAAGAAGTACAAAGGTAACATGCTTACGTAAAGTAGTGAATTGATATAAAAATGAGTAAAGACAAAGCTGCCATACGCTTTCTATTACCTGCCCCCAAACAGCAGCCAAGTGTGTGTTCTTCCCTGTCTCTCTCCATGCCAAGAAAAACCCAAGTGCCCGTGCAGAGGTGTTTTTGTTTACTGTGTTTGCAAAATTGGGATCATCCTCAGAAGTCCACTTTTCTCAGTTTATCTTGTTGGGAAGCAGTGGTTCTGGTGCGTTTTAAAATTACTAGTTTTTGCATAAGTAATGTTCTCATAAGAAGCTAAAACATCGTAGGTAATATTGAAGTTCTGTTTGATCCGTCTTTACTCCTTATCTCCCCAGGGCTGACCTTAGTTTTTTAATTGTACATATATGTGTGTGTACCTGTAGAATATAGGGAATTTTTTTTTTTTTTTAAATAAATGGGATCATGGTGTACTCCTCTTGTCCTGCTCATCTTTTTTATTCAGCGTTCTGTCTGAGAGCATCCCATGTTAATGCAGCTACATCTTGCTCATTCTAGTTAACTGCTGCCTCATACTCCATTGTGGGGCTATGCCATAGTTTATGGAGCCATGTGGTGGCCATTGACGGACATACATGTTTTCAGTTGTTTTTGTCCTTACAACCTGCTGCTGTAAACACGTTTGTTTGTGTGTCTCCTTCTGCATATATGCTGGTGTTTCTGCAGGGTACATTCTGAAAAATGAAATGGCTAGGGCTCAGACAATGTCGTTTTTAAAGTGAACAGTTTTTATTTTAGTTTTAATTTTGGATTTTAATTTTAATTTGGCCAAATTGTTCCCCATATTAGCCAGCCCAATTTATACTCTACTGGCATTGCATGAAAGGGATACCTGCCAGCATTAGATTTTTTTTAATATTTTAATTTAGTAGCTGTATAATAGTTAGAAGGCTGGGCTTTGAATGTGCTTAATTTAGGAGTGTACCCTGAAGTATTTAGATGTAGAATATTGTGATGTTAATATAAAGAGTAAAATAGTGCGGGCTCTTGGGTCAGTTTGCCTGGGTTCTAATTCCATCTTCAGTAAGTATGTTTTACTGAACCTCTGTCTCAGTTTCCAAATCTGTAAAATGGGGCGACAGTTCCTACTTGATGAGGATTGAAGATAGGGGCAAGGAGCTCAGACTAGCAGCTGGCACATAGTAAGCGTCTGCATGTTAAATGATAGCAGTTATTATTTAAATTTAAAACAAGCTTTGTTTTGTTTTTTCTCTGATTATAAATTTAAGACTTGGTCAGTGTATAAATTTGGAAATCACAGAAAAGTTTTAAAAATAGCTGATAATTTGTGTTTACTTCTATTTTGTTTGTGCGTGTTTGTGGTTTGGTTTTGACAGTGGTCCATTATTACAAGCAGGGCTTCGAACTGCTGAGAATTTGTATTTCCACCCCAGATACACAGAATCAGAGTCTACAGTTTAACAAGATCTCTAGGTGATTCTTACGTATAATAAATTTTGAGAGCCACTGCTCTGCTGGTGGTCCTCAGCATTGGTCCCTTACCAGTGGCACTTGTAATTTATTTATTTATTTTTTGGCTTTAACAAACAGAAATTTACTTTCTGACAGTTTAGGAGGCTAGAAATCCGAACTCAGGGTGCCAGCGCTAGGGGAAAGCTTTCTCTGTTGGCTCTGGGGAGAGGTCCTTGTCTCTTTTCAGCTTCTGTTCCTTGGCTCCTTATCTTCATGTGGCCTGGCGTCTGTCTTCCCTCATCTGTGCTTTTTCTCTGTGGCTAATCCGGTTTTTTTATATCGCAACAGTGATTTGCTTAAAACATACCCTGTGCTGATACGGCCTCTTGTTTTGTTTGTTTATTGTTGTAGTTTAAGTGAAACTTTACATTTCAGGTTAGTCTCTTATATAAAAATTTATACATACGTTGTTATGTGACCCTAATTGCTCCCCCATACTGTGACCACACACTCCTCCTTTCCACCCGATTTCCCATGTCCATTCAACTAGCTCCTAATCCACTCTGCCTTCTCATCTCACCTCCGGACAGAAGCTGCCCGTTTAGTCTCGTGTATCTACTTGAGCTCAGAAGCACACTCTTCATGAGTATCATTTTATGTCTCACAGTCCAGCCCAATCTTTGAAGAGTTGGCCTCGGAAATTGTTTTAGATCTGGGCTGATTGAGAATCCAGGAGCCATGCTTTCCGGGGTTCCTCCAGTCTCAGACCATTAAGTCTGGTCTTTTTTACTAGAATTTGAGTTCTGCACCCCACCTTTCTCCTGCTCCATCAGGGACTCTCTTGTGTTCCCTGTCAGGGCGGTCATTGGTGGTAGCTGGGCACCATCTAGTTCTTCTAGTCTCAGGCTGAGGAAGTCTCTGGTTTATGTGGGCCTTTCTGTCTCTTGGGCTAATACTTTCCTTGTGTTTTTGGTGTTCTTCATTCTCCTTTACTCCAGGCAGTTGAGACCAATTGATGTATCTTAGATGGCCACTTGCAAGCTTTTAAGACCCCAGACACCAAAGTGGGATGCAGAACGTTTTCTTAATAAACTTTGTTATGCCAATTGACCTAGATGTCCCCTGAAAGCATGGTCCCCAGACCCCCACCCCTGCTACTCTGTCCCTCAAAGTGTTTGATTGTATTCAGGAAACTTCTTAGCTTTGGTTAGCACTTGTAATTTATAATTCAAGCAAGCACTTGTAATTTATAAGCAAATGAGAAGTCTATAGCTTTAGATTGCAGCCTTGAAGAATTAAGAACATGCTTGAATCACATTGGGGGATTTTCAGAAGTGATGTTCTAATATTATATTCCCTCCATGTTTATTGAGTGCAGTCTTCCAGAAAGGAGAACTTTCTCTTTTTTTCTCCTATTTACTCTCTCTTGCTTTTTACATTTTATTTAGCATTACTAAATACTTGGTAAACTTACTAGAATGTTATTATCAGTGTGTTACCATTGATTACAGCCATTATTCTTTATGGTGCTCAGTTTGCTGCACATTTGTTAGTGGAAGCTCCTTCAAGACAGTTCTTCATGCTTTTGACATGATCTCAGTAGTTTTCCTTATTTTCTGGTACAATGAGATGTTGCAGGCTTACCTGCTATTTTGCTCTCCAAACCTGGAATCATGCTTTTCTTCTAGGAGCCCGGGTTTCCTTAAGTAGAGAATAGTGTTTAGAAATCAAGGTCTGAGTGCTAGGTGTGCCTGTTGCTGTCTTACTAGTCCCCTTTATAAACTTATGAGCCGTAACTAGTAATTACATAATATAAAGCCAGACACATACTGAAGTACCAAGTATGAACAAATGATTTTATTCATGCTGTTGTCTTTAATTAAATAACGGAAGTATTTTTTTATTCCACGATGCTTTGCGGTAGAGTTGTGTATTTAAATAGTTGATTGTGTTCTGACAGTAGGTATTAGAACACACTCGAGTACTTAAGTACTGATGTACTTTTTATACTTTTCTCTACACAAGTGGAGAGAGTAGGTGATGAACCTCTGTGTGCTTCTCACCCTTCAGCATTTAATCACCCCCTGACCACTTGTCTCATCTCTCCTCCTACCCATTCCCTCACCACTTCTGAGGAGACTAGCAGACAGCCGATGGGCTGTGAATCTTTCCGCCTTTTCTCACTGGTTCCTCGGTTCTCTCGATAGGAAGGAGCTCTGACGGCCTTTCGCAAGACATACGACAAAACTGTGGCCCTGGGTCACCGACTGGATATTGTGTTCTATCTCCTCAGGATTGGCTTATTTTACATGGACAATGACCTCATCACACGAAACACAGAAAAGGCTAAAAGGTACTTTTTTAGATGAGGGTATGTTCCCTCTACGTTACGATGCTATAAATACGAGACTGATACAAGAAATTCGCCTGTTTTGTTTACAGCTAGTAAATAATCGATGTTTGTATTTAGCAAAATCTTTATTAAAAAATATTTCCTTTTGGTGCAAGTTGTTAAAAGGTGTTTACTCTTTGAAAATAGCACAAAACTTTAAAAAAGTGGCACCATCCATTTCCAGATATGATCTTACTGTTTTTGATTTTATAGCTTAATAGAGGAAGGAGGAGATTGGGACAGGAGAAACCGCCTAAAAGTCTATCAAGGTCTGTATTGTGTGGCTATCCGTGACTTCAAACAGGCAGCTGAGCTCTTCCTTGACACCGTTTCAACGTTTACGTCGTATGAACTTATGGATTATAAGACCTTTGTGACTTACACTGTCTATGTCAGCATGATTGCCTTGGAAAGACCAGATCTCAGGGAAAAGGTGACCACTGAACCTTGGACACTAAGCGTTAAAGACTACCCCATGCTTTTCTAACTGAAACACAGTAATCATTCAAGCATAAGATTGTTATGTTTTGAATTTCCAGGTTATCAAAGGGGCCGAGATTCTTGAAGTGTTACATAGTCTTCCAGCGGTCCGGCAGTACCTGTTTTCACTCTACGAGTGTCGTTACTCAGTTTTCTTCCAGTCGTTGGGTAAGGACAGAATCGCTCATTTCCATCGTCTGTCTTCATCTTAGCTCTTGAACAGCTCTGTATGCAGATAACCTAAGGGGATTTTTCACAAATCTGAAAAGATGTAGTGTGCAGATAGCTACAGGCCTTTGATTATTATGGCTAAGCTTTTTGCTCTTTTTTGTTTAGAGGGTGTTCAGCAAACTTAGCGTGCTTTTGTATGGTTTAGGGAGCTAAGAATTATTTTTTATTTTTAAAATCAAACCAAACCAAACCAGTTGCCGTCGAGTCGATTCTGACTCATAGTAAGCCTTTAGGACAGAGTAGAACTGTCCCATAGGGTTTCCAAGGAGCGGTTGGTGGATTCAAACTGCTGACCTTTTGGTTAGCAGCTGTAGCTCACTGTAGCTCTTAACCACTGCGCCACCAAGGCTCCTTATATTTTTAAAGGGTTATTAAAAACAAAAAACCACAGAAGAATATGCAACAGGAATCCATCTTTGAGGCTCGCAAAGCTTCAGAATACTCCCTGTCTGGCCCTTTGCTGAAGAAGTTTGCCAGACCCTGGTTTAGTTGTTGAAGGGGGTGAGACAGAAGTGAGCAAATGTTGTAAATACCGAGTTTTTATGGGGAAAGATGTGAGCAAATTCTGAGTCTCCTAGTGGGTTGAAATGAATTGACCCTTGAATTTGACAGCGGGTTATTCTTTATGCGATAGCTACATATTTGTGCTGATTTGTGACTTGTTTTTAAGGGTTATGGGCTGAGAAAATAATCTGTTGAAAATACTTGTGGTGTTCCTCCAAAACTAGTTAATAGTGATCCTACGTACACGAATTTGCTGGGTTTTCCTCTTCTTCCCAGTCCTTCCTGGCCATTTCTGTTTTACTGATGAGCACACTTTAATAGGATGATAGAAGAATTAACTTGTATCAAGTTGACCCACATGATTTTCCTAAAACATAAAGAACTTGGCATTGATACATTGTTTATCGTGCAAATTTCAGAAGGTGTTTGGTTAAATAGGTAGGATTCATAAAAATTAGGAGGAGGGGGATCTAAAAGCTGATTGTACTGCTTTTGGAGTGAGTTTTGGCCCCCAAATATTTAAATGTTTATAGAGCACGTTCTTTACGCATGGAAATTAGGCTTCTTTAGGAGAATTTATACTCCTTATCTCATGTAATATGGGAACAGGTTTTTCCAGGCACGATGGATTGTTCACTTGGCCTTACCCTCTCATGCATATATGGATGCTTTTGTGCACAAGTTTGTATTACAGAATTGCTCTTTTCCCGTTTTTATGCTTGGAGATCTGCTTATCCCCCCTCCTGCCCTCCCTCAGTCGGAATGGACCCCTTACTTCTCTGCATTCCCAGAGCCCGCCCTTTATGCCCTCGCCCTCTATTATTGAGATGTAGTTCACACACTGTAAACCAGTGTGCCGTGCAGTGGTCATCGGGACATTCACAAGGGTGTGTAGCCATCACCACTCTGATTTCAGAACGTTTTCATCACCCCAGAAAGAAACCTTGTACCCATTAGCAGTCACTCTCCATGCCTCCCTCCTGTCAGCCCCTGGCAACCACCAGTCTGCTTTCTGTCTGTGGATCGCCTGTTCTGGGCATTTCACGTCAGTGAAATCATACAGCATGTGGCCTTTGGTGCCTTGCTTCTTCACTCAGCATGATGTGTTCAAGGTTCATCCATGTGGCGTGTCAGACCTTCATTTCATCTTAGGACAGTGATATTCCGTTGTATCAGTATCCCACATTTTACTGATCCAGTCATCAGTTGATGGACAATTGCGTTGTTTCCACTTTAGGTATGACCATTGATGTATAAGTGTTTGTGAGGATATGTGTTCATTTCTCTTGGATGTATACCTCGGGGTGGAATTGTTGGGTTATGTGGTACCTCTTTAACCTTTTAAGAACTGCCAACGGTTTTTCACAGTGGCTGCACCATATACATCCCGACAAGCAGTGTATGTTGTTGTGTTGTTGCTAGGTGGCGTTGAGTTGGTTTCGACTCATAGCAACCCTATGTACAACAGAACACAACACTACCCATCCTCACAATCGTTATGCTTGAGCCTGTTGTTGCAGCCACTGTGTTGGTTCATCTCGTTGAGGGCTCCCTGAGACTGTCGCCCTGGTACTGTCTATAAACCTCGTATGAGGGTTCTAATTTCTCCATATCCTCTCGAACGCTTGTTAGTATATGTCTTTTTGACAGTAGCCATCCTAGTGGGTATGAAGTGGTATCTCATTGTAGTTTTCTTTGCATTTCCCTAATGACTAGTGGAAATCCTGGTGGCACAGTGGTTAAGAGCTATGGCTGCTAACCCAAAGGTGGGCAGTTTAAGTCCACCAGGTGCTCCTTGGAAACTCTGTGGGGCAGTTCTACTCTGTCCTGTAGGGTCGCTATGAGTCGGAATCAACTCGACGGCAACAAGTTTCGTTTGTTTTAATGACTAGTAATGTTGAACCTCTTTTGATGTGTTTATTGTCCATATGCCCCATTTTCAAAACTTATCAAATTGTTTTGATTCTTTGTTAGAGTTTGTCCCTATCACTAATCAGAATTTTTGGGAATAGATCGTGTGTGTGTGTGTGTGTGTGTGTGTGTGTGTGTGTGTGTGTATTTTTTTTTAAAGTCACATTTTGCTGTGTTTTTGGTAAAAGGTTACACAAATTAGGTTCCCCTGTGACAGTTTCTACACAAATTGATCAGTGACATTAGTTACGTTTTCCACATTGTGTCAACATTCTCCTTGTGTTCTTGCCGGTCCATTTCCAGTACTCTAGTTTCCCTGCCCCCATATCCTCTCATCTTTGCTGTGGATTAAATGTTGGCCTTTTGGACTCATAGGTGTTTTTTAGTAGAGCGCCAGTCTAATGGGTAATATCCTTTATTTTGTGTGTCATTCTGCTTTTTTATTAGAAGGTGATCTCGAATAGTTTTGGTTCGAAGTTTGAAGAGAGTCTCAGCGATAGTCTCAGGGAGTCCTCTGGTTGTAGGTGGTCTACTTAATATGGCCATTTGTAAGAATTTGAGTTTTGTCCTGCATTTTTCTCCCATTCTGCAGGATCATCTGTTGTGCTCACGGGCAGACCGGTCAGTGGTGGTAGCTGGGCACCATCTAGTTCTTCTGGTCTCAGGGTAGTTGAGCTTGTGGCTCGTGTAGGCTATCAGCCTCGTAGACTTGTTTCTTCTCTGTGATTCTGGTTACCTTCTTACTCTTTCTCCTGATGAGTAGACACCAATATGGTTCACAAGCTTTGAAGACCCCAACTGCTACTCACTTCTCTAGGATGTAGAACATCAACTCTGTGAACTGTATTATGCCAACTGACTGAGTTGTCCCATGAGATTATGGTCTTAAGCCTTCAAACCAGAGAACTGATCTCGGAAGGTCTTTGGTTATGTCTGAGGAGTATCTGTTGTGCCTGCACACACATACCTGTATGTCTGTTGTCACGTATGCATACATCTGCACCTACTTGTATACGTACATGCCTGTACCCATCCTTATGTGACCTTAGGCTCGTTTTTTTGTGCTTTGTTGGAGTTGTTGCCCTTTCTTGTATGTTAGATTCTGAGGTACAGGCATCCTTTTCCCATGAGCACTCCTCAGCAGCAGCATTCCGTTGGTCGTGCTGTGCTCCCAGCACCCGTATTCAGGACTACTTTTCCATCACCAGAGATACCAAGTATTTATGACCTAAGACATGCTTCCCCCTTCCTTTCTCCTGCCCCGATAACCACCACTGAACACTGGTCTCTGTGTCTTTGCTTGTCTTCTTATAAAAGAAGGATCATCCAATATCTGTCCTTATGTGCTTGAATGATTTCACTCAGCAGTATGCCCTCCAGGTCCATCCGTGTTAGGTTTTGTGGACTCATCCTTTTCTTTATGGTTGTACAGTGTTCCAGTACATGTGTGTACCATGTTTTGCTTATCCATTCATCTCCTGATGGGCACTTTGTTTTCTTTTTTTTTTTGCTACTGTGAGTAAAGCTGAGGTGAACATAGGCGTGCATCTATCTGTTCATTACTTCTAGGTCTCTAGGGTGTGCCCTTATGACTGGGATTGCTGGATCATATAGCTCTATTTCTAGTTTCTTGAAGAAGCACCATCCTGTTTTCCACAGTGGTTGTAGCATTTTACACTCCCCCCAGCAATGGTTAAGTGTTCCATTCTCCCCACGTACTCGCCAACATTTGTTGGTTGTTTTTTAATCAGTGCCATTGTAGTCAGAGTGAGATGGTATTTCATTGTAGTTTTGACTGACGTCTTTCTAAAAGCTCTGGCGGTGCAGTGCTCAGGCACTTGGCTGCTAAGCAAAAGGTCAGCAGTTCAAACCTATCAGTTGCTCCTTGGAAACCCTGTGGGGCAGTCCTACTCTGTCCTGTAGGGTTGCTGTGAGTCAGAACTGACTTGACGCCAACGGGTTTGGTTTTTTGTTTTAATGGATGATAATCACGAGCATCTTTTCGTGTGTTTTCTGGTTGCTTGGATGTCTTCTCTGGTGTGGGTTCTGTTCACATCCTTAGCCCATTTTATAATTGGGTTGTCTTTTTGTTGTTAAAGTTTTCTGTAAATTTTGTTGTTTCCAAAGATATTTTCTCAGTCTGTATGTTCTCTTTTTACTGTTTTGATGAGAAGTTTTTGATTTTTATGAAGTCCCATTTATCTATTTTGTCTTCTATCTGTGCATTTGCTATGTTTATTATCCTGTTTTTACAAAAGATTAGGTCCCTTAGCTTTCTGGGAGCAGACCTTATACGTTTATCTTTGTAGTAACCCTGACACCAGCACAGTGCCTAATACACCATTGCGTTCTCTGTGTAAATGTCTGTTGTGTTAATTAAATCAACAGTTTAAGGGGGAAAATGTCATTTTAGGGTAATGAAATTGATGGCTTTTGGAAACCTTTGAATGGTTAAAGGAGTAACCTTCCACCTTCCCTGCCCTCACTAGCAACCTGTAACACTTTTGGATGAAACTTTTTATCTTGACCAAATGTAGACATTTCCTTGTCATTTTAAATGTAGAAGACAGAATAGTTAAATCATCCTTTGATGACTCTGGGTCACAGTTATTTGTATCATTTTCTACGACAGTATAGTGAGACATGTAGGACTTACTGGGTGTTTTAAGACTTGCTTCTCCAAATGTTCACAGACTAATGTGCTTTAAAATATTTTAACTGAACAAGGAATACTGTACTTTTCTAGCTAATACCTGTTTTTCAAACACTGAGAAAGTGAAAAGCATTGTATCACACCAACCCCCCCCCAAAACCCTCCAAGAAAAAGAAACACACACACACACAGTCATGCACACAGTTGATCCAGAGGTAGACGTGTCCACATTCTGGCACATGTCCTTCCAAGCTTTACATTCATTTTATTTGGAGACAAAAAAAAAAAAGCCTGTTGCTGTTGAGTTGATTCAGACTCTTACTGCTGTGAGTAGAACTGCCCCACAGGGTTTCCAGGGAGCGGGATGGACTCAAACTGCTGACCTTTTTGGTTAACAGCTGAGTTCTTTACAACTCCATTTATAGACATCTTAACCAAACCACAAAACGCACGCACGCACGCACACACACACACACACACACACACCCCAGGGTGCCCATGGGAACTGGTAACCTGAAAGGGAGATTCTTATCATTTGTCATCTTTTTCATTGTAGCTGTTGTGGAACAAGAAATGAAGAAGGACTGGCTGTTTGCTCCTCATTACCGATACTATGTCAGAGAAATGAGAATTCATGCCTATAGCCAGCTGCTGGAATCGTATCGCTCACTGACGCTGGGCTATATGGCAGAAGCCTTTGGTGTTGGCGTGGAATTCATTGATCAGTGAGTTTCAGTTATATGATGTTAATTTAAATGTTTTTTTAAAATTGTCTTTTAAGTGATACGTGAACTTGAGTATTCTCTCTCTGCTTTGCATTGCTTCCCTCAATTTTGAGGAGGGGGGGTGGGCAACAACAAAGGAGTTCTGTGTGATACTCTTGGAACAGTCCTACTTACCATCTTTGCCTTCCTCACAGTCGGCCACCTGCATTGACAGGTGGGGAGATTGAGTAGTAGAGAGGTTAAGTGATTGCTGTAGCTCAGGAGACCAGTTCTCTAGTCTGTTGTTCCTTCTGAGTGGACCCCATTGCGGCTACATCATCGACCTTAAATGTTTCACATTAGATCACACTTCCTCTGATAACTCCTTCCAGTTGCTAGGTGGCTGCTGCACATCTAGTCAAATTGGTTGTCAAATGTGGGAATTTTAGGACTGGAATCACTGAGTCAACAAATACTTACTGAGCTGTTAGTATATATCTCACCTTGTTTTAGGCCCCCGTCTTCATGACCTTAATACTATGTAGGGGAGAGATGACAAGCAAAAAAATACAAGTTAATCTGAGATAGAAATAAGTCTGTGGAGATAATGTGCTGTAGTGCCACAGGGGCACCACCTTAGATGCGGCAGGTCTGAGGAGGTGAGGCTTGCTTTGAGATCTGAAGTGAGGGAAAGTCAGCCATATGGAGTTCTCTAGAGAGAGAAGGGAACACCATGCAGAAGCTCTGAGGAACATGCTTGGCTGTGCAGGGACAGAGATGACTGGTGTGCAGGCCCACAGTGAGTGAGGGGAATTTGGGAGTGTTGAGGGTGGAGAGTTAGGCAGAGGCACGTTCCTGAGGGCCTTGTGGGCCATGTATGCAGCTGGGGTTTTAATTTAATGCAGTGGGAAGTCATTGGAGGATTTTAAACATGGTCTCTGGCTGTGTTTTACAGAGAGCAAGGGTACGGGGGCCAGTTGGGCTGTTGATTAGTTCATGGAGGAGACAGTATGGTGAACTGGACTAGGGTGCTGGAGTAGAGTTAGGGAGAAGTAGACGCACAGAATAGGTGACATCAGTTGCAACCAACTCAACGGCAGTAGGTTTTGTTTTTTGTTGTATGTGGTATCTAGATCAGTGTTACCAAACATAGGTTTTTTAAACATAGTTTTCGGTGGTGCAGAGTGAAAGGAGCAAAGTAAAAGTAATTTTAGATAAAGTGCATTTCATTCAAGGAAGGCCATCCTCTTTTCAGTGGTTTTGTTTTCTCCAGCGTTTTATTGTGAAGAATTTCAAACACGCGGAAATAATTATACGGTGAACTCTCATATCCTTTATTCTGTAATTAACATTTGGTTATATTTGCTTTATCACTTAATCTGTCCGTTTTATTTTTTAAACACACTTCAAAATAAGTGTCAGACACCAGTCTGTTTCATCCCTAAACCCTTTGGCACACGTACCAATATTTGTTTATTGGTTGGTTTGTGAGGTAAAATTTACATTCAGTGAAATGCGCAGATCCTAAGTGTAACCCAAACCCCTGTCAAGCTATGGAACATTTCCATCCTGAGAAATTCCCTCATTCTCTTCCTTTGAAAGAAAAGCAGTGATAGTAGTATTTTTGTTTTTTGAATTACCTATCCTTACCCAAACAGGTAACTGTAGGTTGGTTTTGTTCCATTTCTGAATTTGCTCTGGTCTGAAATCCGGGGTTGGTGACCTCTGCCCAGGAGGACTGCGTATTGGATGGAGGGGCGGGCATGTCCTGTGGTGAGCAGAGCTGAGAAACGAGTCGGCCTGGCTTCTTGTTCAGCTCTCCACGAAGTAGCTGTGTCCTTGGTCAAGTCTGTCTCTGTCAGTTTCCTAACTGTGACGTGGGAGTGATAGAGCCTTTGCTGTCTGGGGGCAACGTGAGCCTCAAGTTGTGGGTGAGAAGATGTACTGAGGCAGGAAAGTGCCCTTTAGACACAGCAGTGTTCTCTGACTCATCCTGAGGACGCTGAAATTCAAGCCAAGGCAGTATTTGAATGGATGGGCTATTTCCCTCGGTCTGAGACCAGCTGTAGAGGCAGAGGATGCACGTTGAGCTCTAGCTGTTACCTAGAAGGACCTTGTTTTAAACTCCTGTGATACCTGCCTCAAGTCTGGGTTTTCATGGACTCTTTTTCTTTTTCCCTCTCTAAAAACTTTTCTTCCCCACTTTGGGCGAAATACCCTTTTTAAAATAGGGTGGTGTACTAAGTTTGAATAATAACTCTACACTCTACATCATTCCTGCCCCTCCTTAGACTCAGTGAGATCTTACTGGAGAAAGAGAAGGGGCTGTTATTTGTTTAGTTACTACTGCTCCATGGGCTGTGTTCTACTGTTTTATTTGTAAGTTTTCTTTTGAAACTTGGTTCTTATGAAAAAAACGCATCAAGTCTGATTTTTTTAGGTTCTGTTCGTTCAGCAGACACTCAAGTCATTTTACTGCATACCTGCTGTGTGTGAGGCACTGTGCTGATGGCTTCGAGAAATAAATACCAGGGGTTAGGGGAGCTGAGTAATCTTGGGGTGTGTGTGATTCACCTGGCTTGGCTGGCACACTTAGGGAGATGACAGAAAAGTCGTTCGGCTCCAAAGCTGGGAATGGGGGCTGGTTAGAACGTTGTTATTTTAACCAGGATGCTATGCATTGATTACGCCTGGCACACAGAACAGACGAATGTGATCGCGACTCAGAGTATGTAAGCGCCCTAGAAGTTGGCACACGTACAGATGGTTTCTTGTGGGCGTGTAAGTGCTGGAAAAGGGCTTTCCAGATAGAAAACTGGTGCAGATACGTGGAGGACTATGTGTCAGAAACTGGAGTCTAGTTGATCTGGATGGAGTGTGTAGTGGTAAGATGTCAGGTTGGATCTAAAGTAGTGTGTCTTACAGACCAGGCTAAGGAGCTTGAACCTTGTTTCAAGTCTTTTCTAATAGTCTAGGCAGGGGATGATGAAACCCCAAACCAGTCTGGTGATAGTGGGAGTGGGAAACAGCAGCTGAATTGTCACCTTGGGTGTCACAGCCAAGCTCCTCGGTGGAACAGCAGAGGGTTTCTTGAGTCAGCATCTGCTCCTGAGTCACGCTAAGCGCCTTTCTCTTGTAGCTGCGAGGCCTTGTTCCTAGGTTCTTCTTAGGAGGCCTTCTTCCCCCTTCTGTAGATTTGGGAAGGACTAATAAGACTGATGATGGGTAAGTCTGGTTGTGTAATTTTCTGTGTACTTCAGTCCGAGAATAATAGTTGCAGATAGAATTAGCAGCTGAGGTCTGGAGGTGCAGCCCCTCAGTTCCTGGAATAGAAGCATAAGTAAGTGAGTTTGGAAACTCACTAGATGGTACTTAGAAGCCACCCAGTGTTAGCTGAGAGAAGGAATGGGAATGGTAGCAGCTGGGTTACATATATTTAGAGTGTACAAATAAAGCATGCTACATGTGACAGTTCTTGCTAGTTTAGGGTAACCTATAGCTTAAAACCTTCGATAGCATAACATTTTCTTTCTTCATGCTCAACCAGATTTTCCAAGATTGTACATTCTATTACTAAAAACAGTCAATACTTTTTTTTACTTGTAAATATGTAATTTTGTCATTTCAACGTCTTTTACATGTACAATTCAGTGACATTAATTACATACGTCATTTTGTTCAACCATCACCATTACCCATTTCAAAATTTTTCCATGACCCTCAGCAGAAACTTAGTGTCCCCTAAGCAAGCAGTCCTCCTTTCCCCTCCCCCCGAGACCTGCCCCCAGTAACCCCTAAGAAACCTTGGCCTCTATATACTTGCCTATTCTAGATATTTCATGTAACTGGGATCATACAATATTTGTTCTTTTATGACTGACTTATTTCACGTGCATAATGTTCTCAGGGTTCATCCGTGTTGTAGCATGAGTCAGGACTTCATTTTCTCTTTATGGCTGAGTAATATTCCACTGACTCTATGGACCACGTTTTGTTCGTTCATCTGTTGGACATTTAGGCTGTTTTCAACTTTCGGCTATTGTGAATAGTGCTGCCGTGAACACCAGTGTAAGAATATCTGTTGTGTTCCTGCTTTTCAATACTTGTGAGTATGTACCTAAGAGGGGAGTTGCTGGATCATATGGTAATGCTAACTTTTTGAGGAACCACCAGACTGTCTTCCGCAGTGGCTGACTGTTGTACAGTTCCACCAACAGTGGAGGAGGACTCTAATTTCTCCACACCCTCACCAGCATCTGTCTTTTTTAATCATAATCATCTTAGCGGGTATGAAGTGGTGTATCCGTGTGGTTTAGATTTGCGTTTCCCTAATGACGTGGAGCATCTCTTCATGTGTTTTTTGGCCACCTGAACTTCTTTGAAATGTCTAGTCCAGTCCCTTGCCCATTGTTTTGATTAGGTTGTCTTTTTGTTGATAAGTAGTTGTAGGAGTTCTTGATATATTCTGGACATCTGGACATTAAACCCTTACCAGATACATGGTTCCCAGATATTTTCTCCCAATCGATAGGTTGGTTGGTTGAGGAACAAAAGTCTTTTAATTTCGATGAAGTACAATTTATCTGTTTTGTCTTTTGCTGCTCACGCTTTTGGTGCCATTGTTAAAAACTAGTTCCCTAATTTCCTTACAGTTTTCATTCTTACATTTAGGTCTTTGGTCCATTTTGAGTTAGTTTATGGTATGAGGCAGGGCCCAGGTTCATTCTTTTCTTTGTGGAAACCCAGTCGTCCCAGCAGCATTTATTAAATAGACTGTTCTTTCCCTACTGGGTAGACTTAGTACCCTTGTCGAAAATCAGTTGACCTTAGATGAATGGATTTATTTCTGGTCTTTCGATTCTATTCCATTAGTCCATGTCAGTCAGTAAACCAATACAGAGCGTTTTGATGACTCTAGCTTTGTAATAGGGTTTGAGATCGAGAAGTGTGAGTCCTACAGTTGTTTTCTTTTCCAACATTGCTTTGGCTATTTGGGGCCCCTTGCTGCTCCAACGAAATTTGAGGATTGGCTTTTCCATTTCTGTAAAGAAGGCTGTTGGAATTTTTATGGGAATTGCTTTCAATCTATATAGATTGCTTTAGGTATCATTGACATCTTAACAATGCTAAGAAGTCTTTCTTTGGCTCCATGAGCGTGGACTGTCCTTCCATGTACTGAGCTCATCTTTAAGTTCTTTCAGTGTTGTTTTATTGCTTTCAGTGTACAAGTCTTTAACTTCCTTGTTTAAATTTATTTCTAGGTATTTTATTCTTTTAGATGCTATTGTAAATGGAATTGTTGCTATTGTAAGCGGAATTGTTCCCTTTTCAGATTGCTCATTGCCGATGTACAAAAATCTGATTATTTTTGCTGTTGACCTGCATCCTGCCATTAGCTCTGGTAGCTCTCTTGTGGAATCCTTTGGAGGCTTCTATATAGGATCATGTCATCTACAGAAATAGGATCATGTCATCTACGGAAAAGGGGTAGTTTACTTCTTTCCTGATCTGGATAGCATCTCTTTTTCTTGCCCAACTTCTGTCTTTAATGGATAGTTTCACCACTAATGCTTACTTTTGAGGTACATTTGTAACTTCAGTGTTACTTAAGTAGCTATCTCAATTATGAAATTTGGGTTCTGAATATAGACATTCTGTTTTGTTTATATTAATGTGCTCAACCGTTTAACAAACACATCTTTGCAATCCTAATATGTTGGGGCATATTATTCTGGCTTTTTAAAAAAATTTCAAAGCTTAGCTTATTATATTTCTTACTATATTTTTTGCATTTTGAGACCAAGGGTTACCTTAAAGCTTAAGTTGAGGAAACTGTCTGGGCAGTTTATTGGTTTTTACATCCATTTCCCCCAGTAAATCTTGTTTTTTCCTCTGAGCACTTCCGTAGCTTTAAAGATCTGATGTGAGTGGTCTCACTATTTGACACCCGGGTTCCATCTGAGTATGAACTTGTAGGATCATGTTTATTCTGGTAGATGACTTCATCTTTGGGGATAATCTTCCTGCAGTATACTGGGCTGATCTTTTCTACTTCATATTCACCAGCTCAGACTTGAAGGGAAACGTTACTTTGAAAGACAACTGAATAATGTATTTAGTGCCTTTTCTTCTTCTGACGAATTCTCTATAGAACTAACGCTGCTCTTTCTTTTTCCCTCAATCAGGGAACTCTCCAGGTTTATTGCTGCTGGGAGACTCCACTGCAAAATAGACAAAGTGAATGAAATTGTAGAAACCAACAGGTACTGGAATCTTGCCGTCATTTAACTGCTTAGAATAAGAGACACTCTTTAGCGCCTTCCTTTAAAAGTAGGTCAGTTATTGTCGTGCAGCAAAGTGACTGGTAAATCTTTTTTTTTTTTCTCTTGAATTTATTTATAGACCTGATAGCAAGAACTGGCAGTACCAAGAAACTATCAAGAAAGGAGATCTGCTGCTAAACCGAGTTCAGAAACTTTCCAGAGTTATCAATATGTAAAACCATAAACAGATGATTTCCGTTAGAAATAGTTGGAATTTTTATAGCTTTCTTCACTGTGCGCCCAGCTCAACTGTATAAAATAAATACTGCATTGTTCTTTCTTTCAATTTTACTTTCTTTCAATTTTACTTTTTTTCTTACATCTTTAAAGGTGAGTATAGTAATGCTAAAATAATGTCATTTGAATTATTCATTAGTGAAAAATACTTCATGTGAAACCCATTTTTAGGATAATAGTTAAAATCAGAGGCTTTAGTATATGAGTTCAGATCTGGACTGTGCCTCATCTGTAAACAAGAATATTACAAATACTCATTACCTTGTAGCTTCCTGGATTTGAGAAAGAACAGAACGTCACATTATACAATAGCCCAAAATTATACATAGCATCTCGCATTTAGTACACAGAAGTGAAGTATAATAAGCTTCCCGCAGAAAGAAACGAAGTTACCATTTTTGTAGGAGGCTGACATAACCTAGATTTTAGAATTTTCCAACGCCACGCTCACTAAACACTGAAAGAAATACAAAGCCAGATGAAAGGGATGGAGTGCACCAGGATGTGGAGGGGCCTCTCTGATAAAGTGACATTTAAATAAAGAAAGATGAGGGGGAGAAAAGAGAAGGAACCTCACTGGAGGTGGAAGCAGAGGCGTGAGCGGACTCGGCTCTTGGCTGACAGGGACACTACGTGAGGGTAGCACCGTCTGCCGAGGAGCCACGCTTGCTGACGGAACCTGGTGGATTCAGAGGATCCTGGCTTTTTGGTGTAAGTTAACCCTTGCAAGACCCAGTTATTTTCTCTGCTGAATTTTTTTTGTTAACTGTTCACTAATGGAAAGCATGCTGGTATGAGTTACGGATTTTGATACCCATTATCTGGGGTCACATCGTAAATCCTGCCGATAGCCTTATTGTTTTTCATGGAACTTTTCAAAACATGCTAGGTACAACGCATTCTTAATGCAAAAACAGTACTTACAACCCAAATAACACCCAGGGATTTTTTTTTTTAACTTTGGAAAAATTACCGCTACTGTATGTTCTTCCTTATAACAAACAGTGCTAACAGCTCAGAAACAGCTGCCCTGGAATAGTGCGGAACCCCCAGAGGTGCACTGCACCTACGACATGTGGAAGCAGGGGTTAGGCCCTAAGATTGAATGCGGGGTAAGAATAATTAATTTCTAGGAGTTCAAGGCTCCTAAAGTACCACTGCAGTGCATCATTCCTTATTGCAAAGATCTCATCTACTGTTGAGGAGCTAGAAAAGGAAATAAAGAACGGGGGTCAAGAAGAAAACGGCCAGCGTGACCCGATCAACACTGACGGCAGCTTATTCTCGTGATGCGCAGTCTCAGAAGAACACAGTAACTGGGAACACAGTGAGGAGGCTTATCTCAGAAATAAAGGCAAATCTGCCAAAAGTTTAGAAAATTCACACACCCAGGAGGTATCACCAAAGACAACGCTCAATCTACGCAAAAAAACGAAGCTCTAACTGCGGGTTCGCGTTCCAGAGGGCTCCCACTTTCCCACAGAACTCCAGAGGCAGGCAGAGGCGGGGATGCCAGGGGAGCTTGACGAGAGCGGTGTTAGTGAACGTGGATTGAAAAGGGAAACGGAATTTCCTGCAAAATGAAGGGGAGGGAAATACCATTTTTAAAGGGAACTTGTTTATGTGCTGGTGGGAATGATCTATTAACATTAGAAGAGAAAACACATCTAAATCAACTCAAAATACTGTGATACAATTCGACATTCATTCCTGACAAAAAAAACCTGTGATTAAGGTAGGAATTAGAATGGGAAATCAAAGCCCAATAGCAAACAGCATACTTAACGCAAAGTATCAGAGGCGTTACCTTTAAAGTCAGAACGGTGGCTGTCGTCGGCAGTGTACTGAAGAGGGACACTGATCGAGGAAAGCAATACGGCAGAGCCCTGTCGGGCCTGTATGGTGGCCTGGAGGCAGTTAAGGTGCTGGAGAGTCCTAAAGCATTTGAGAATACTCACGTATTTTTAAAAATGTTTGTAACATTAATAATGATCACTATGATTTCTTGAAGAAATTGTAATAGAAGTACCCTTTATAAGACCCATGATCTTAATAGTACAATCTGTCATTTAGACTAAATCTGTTGAATCCAACAAGTAGTCATTGAGAGCTTACTGTATTCCTTGGGTCCATTTAAAAAGCAGTAGAACTCTGTTTTTAGAAAATTCACTCAAATTTAAATTCACACTGGAGGGGGAAACAAGCAGGATTAATGTGTCAGTTTGCTGAAACAACCCCTCCCCCAACTCCTAACCTGTAGAGCCACTTGGACGGATGTGATCACAGAGATGACTTCACTCACAGCTTTTGACTGCTGGCCTAGAGGACAATCTCACTTAAAGCACTTTGTTTTCCCCTTTCTTGCTGAAAACTGGCTTCATTTTTCTTTTACCATTTTTACCCAGCTGCCTAATACTAGTAGGTCAGTATGACAGGTAGCAGATGGCCTCAAGAAACGAGAACTGCTATTCCTTCCCAGTGCAAGCTGAGGAAACTGAAAACTCCAAGGGTGGTGATGAAGGTCCAGTAGAATAACTTAGCTTATGATAAAGTCAACAAGAATACAGTTTGGAGGTGGAGGACTTGGTTTTTTCCCATTTCTTAACTCTGAAAAGTACATGCTCTTTGTCAAAGAAATGCAAAGTTGAATTGCTTTGAGATACCACGGTGCAAAGGTAACCTACTGTTAGCGTCTTGACCAGTGTTCCCCCATATTTAGTTCTATGCATATATAATTTTAATACAAAATCAGTCTTCTTTGTTACATACTGCTCAACAGTTATTCTACGTAATTACAAATCCTAGTGGATTTCTTAAGCTTCGAAGTATGAGTATGAAGGTAAAAATAAAACTGGAACCCGACATACCTCTTTTTAAATGGCAGAAACAGCACTGGGCGCTGGAGCGGGGAAAGCTGAATTCTGGGCCCGGGTCTCATGCACACTGTAGGCTTCATCTTTCGGAGCCTACGGTGAGGTGGAGAATAGGCTCGCTGTAGTCAGGCTGATTGATGCGTACAGCAGTATACTACAGCGGGTGTTTCTAACTAAATCAGAGTAAAGGAGGAGCTGCTGTCACACTGTGAGATGACTGCATTGGGCCATCGATGGTGACAAAGTGGTTAAAGTGCTCAGCTGCTAACTGAAAGGTCGGCAGTTCAAACCCACCAGCTGCTCTGTGGGAGAAAGATACCGCAGTCTGCTTCCATAAGGATCACAGCCTGGAAGCCCTACGGGGCAGTTCTACTCTGTCCTACAGGGTCGCTGTGAGTCAGGATCTTATGGCAGTGGGTCTGGCTTTGGTGGGATGCCAAGTTTTACAGGATAAACTAGGACTTTTTTCTTTTCTATCGTTAAACTGATGTTTTTAACAAACATGTTTATTATATAGGCATGACTACATAGAATGCTATTTCAATCCTTGGTTTTCTGCTTTTTGGGCAGTGAATTCAGGGTATTACGAACTTGATAAAAGGCATGACCCATCAAAGAAACTTTAGGTCCTTGCTCTTACTCTTCCCAGGTGGGGATACAAAAGGCTCAGAAAACCAAAGCGAGTTGGCAGGCAGCACCGGAAGTTTCCTGGAGACCCAAGGCCGCAAGCTGACCACCCACAGCCCGCCATCAGTCTCCCAGATACGCTCCCAAGAGGGAAAAACAGACGCCCTTCAAAGATCACCCGTGGCGCTTCTCTGGAAAAATGGGCAGATGAGGCAACCCTGGGC
>NW_004443937.1:43472311-43492439 GCF_000243295.1 Trichechus manatus latirostris | reverse complement strand
GGTGAGCCCAGGCCCAGTCAGGCTAAGTGGAGTGTGTTCTCTGGTGAGCCCAGGCCCCTGCCTGTCCCCTTCACTCACATGCCTGCCTGGCCCTGCGGCACACGAGTTCACTGTCGCTGCAGTCCCCCCAGTACTGTACACGGCTCCTGCATTAACTAGCTGGGACAGCTATGAGAGAACTCGCAACCTTTCTTCTTAACTCTGGTGGCACCCATTTATATATAGCCTGTTTTCTTTAAATCTTGAGTTTTCTAGTTTTAATCATGAAGGGCACTTCACAATATGAAAATGAGATCACCACAGTGTGAATTATGGTAGTTCTGTTTGATAAGTGACGCAGAACTAAACCAACTCTGTAGTTCCTATTTCATGTTGGTGAATGTCTCCTTTGCAAGCTGAAAGCTTCATCTCGTCACTTAGATCAGCTCGTCTCACTCATAATACATGATCCATGTATGAGCGGTACCACTGAGGCCAATGCCCCTTTGGTGATTCTTTAAAGCAACAGGGCCAAATTTCTCTTACCTCAATAAAATTTGATTATATATCGATTTTATCCACCTAATCAGAGAAATAAATGTTTTAAAACTATATCAAATTATGTTAAGTATTTCCTATGTTACAAAGAATAGCTCAAGATAACTTACTAACTAGTAGTAGCTTTTAGGAATAGAAATACTATCTAAAATCCATTTCTGTTTAGTGTTTACACCCAACTTTTACTTGATCCAAATGGCTAAAAGGAAGCCTACCTCATCTGATGACTGAGCAGGTACACTGCACTCCCCTTAGGATTTTACAGCTGAACACGTTTAGTCCTTAGTGACCTGGCCAACCACCACTGTCAGTTTGTCATAGCTTGGTGGCTTCTGTGTTGCTGTGATGGCGGAAGCTACGCCATCAGTGTTTCAAATACCAGCAGGGTCACCCATGGTAAAGAGATTTCAGTGGAGCTTCCAGACTAAGACTAGGAAGAAAGGGCTGGAGATCTATTTCCAAAAATCAGCCCATGAAAACCCTATGGATCACAACAGAACACTCTGATAAAGTGCTGGAAGCTGACACCACCACTGTCCCCATACCGATGATCATGAAGGTGGTGCAGGGCCAGGCAGTGTTTTGTTCTGTTATAAACAAGGTCGCCAAGAGTTGGAGCTGACTTGACAGCAACCACCTGACCAGGCATTCGTTTTAATTGCTCAGTAGATGGTCACTGATCACTAGCAAATCAACTGTGTAACTTCATGTTCTTGATATTGTTTTTAAGAGGACGAACAACTGACACTTGAAATACTGTCTGCCCCACGATTACGGAAAGCAGGAAAGGGCTACGATAACTCCTGGTCTTTCTAACTGCACACAGACTTCTGTTGTCGGTGGCAGTGGGGAGCGAGACGGAATCCTCCATGGACAACAGCAGCTCTACCCATCACTGGTCTTGGTATCACAGGTCTGTGTCACTCCCGTGTTTCTGAAGACCTACAAAGAGTATCAAGAATCTGTAGCAGTCTAGTCCAGCCCCTGCAAACCCTGAATTACATGGTGTCAAGGGGAAGGCCTACCTACCCTCTTTTCTCGTCACTCAGAAATCTCTCGCAATGGTGTAATTTTTCCTGTACAGAAAGTGAATGATCAGCCTTCAATCCAGCCCATATGGCACTTTTCCAACTTGAGATACCCTTGGGGAAGTGACCACTTGCTGCAGACTTCCAGTAGGTGTCGCCCTGACAATTGTCAACCCTCCCTTTCAGAGGTTCCTAGAGGCCAGGTTTTCTAAGTACCTCTGCAACTCATGGAGTATCAATGCTCATCAACTCCACACTTGGGTTTTGAGGACTCTGCTTTTCTTGAAATCCTCTAGGTTAGAGGCCGTCCATTCATATCTACCTCAGGAACGTAGGGCCAAGAAGAAGTTTCTTATTCTTTCCCAGTCATCATATGTCCACCCCCCCATCAAAATGCCTTCTCTCTGAAGCTGTTTACCACCCAGTAATACCAATTCACCATTCTCATCGCTCTCAACCACAGTCCTCAAGTTATCCCCCGCACCCCATCCAGGCATTCAGGACCCACCAGCTGGCTCAGCCTTCACAGCTCTAACTACCTTCAAGTGAACAGGCTATAGAATAGCCTAGCATCGCAGTTCCTTAACCGTGACCCCTGTGCTCTTTACCTCCTCCCCACTTCCATCCACTCCCGTCTCACCCTGGACCCAGAAATGATAAACAAGCACCGCCGAACAGCTCCACTTTGGGAAATGAACCAGGAATTGCACTCTGACCCTACTGTCCTATTCTCCCACTCCCTGACCAGCTTGTAAATGCTGCGCCACCTTGACAGCCCTGGGCCCCGCCTGCCGTGCCTGCCCTCTTCATCACTGGCCATACCGAGTTACCACGACTTTGCTCTGGGACGTGACCAGTCATTTGTCTAATCACAGATAAGTTACCTGGAAGGGGGAATCGTAAGACTTAACCACAGGGTAATTCCAAACAGTGCTTTCAGAGTGCCTGCACAGTCTGCGCGGTAGCCTCCAGTTCTCTTCCTGCACTTCCCAGTCTAGACCGCCATTAATCACGTAACCACACCTTCACTAGCACTCTCTAATTCCTTGGCAATCTCCCCACCCAAGTTCTTCTAACTCTCCCACCAACCAACGGCCAATGTTCCAGTTGATTCTGGAGGAAAAAAACAGGAGCAAACAAAACCAAACATCACCTAAGTGGGCTGAGTGGTGCTGACTAAATCTCACCACCTCAAGCTCATCCTTCACGCCTCCGCCCTCACCTCTCTTTACTGCCAGTTCTCCATCGGTCTTCACCAAAATACTCTTTTCCAAGGTTTGCTCTCTGGCGAACACTCTCTCTTTGGGCTATGGAGGGTGGGCTTCAGGATGAGTGAAATCCTGGAACATAAAATCTGTGTCTGTACCTCAGAGAGGATCCACAGCTTCTCTCCTGTGATTCTTGAAGGAGTCTGTGACAGAAAAAAAGGTTCAGAACCACTTAGCTGATAGACCTGAACTTACAGCCTGGCTCTGGTACCAGGTCTAGGGCCTCGGGCAAGACACTTCTTAGAAGCTCCTCACCAGTAAGGCAGGGATCACAATACCTATCCCACAGGGGCTTTGTGAGAATGTATGTAAAATGCTTGGTACAATATCCGATATATTAGGCACTTAACTAGATAGGTATTTTTAACATAATCAGTCAAATGACTAAAATCTACCAGTTGCCTATTTTTTTCCAGGTGAACATATCCACTCCCAAGGCCTCATTTCCTATCTAAAATGAAAGGCATCCTTTCCTCTTATTTTTTCAGCTCAAACCTCCCTCCTGGGTTCCATCCAGACTCTACATCCACCTGGATGCTCAGCTCACATGCACCCTGGTGTCATTTTCTTCCCGTATCTCGTATTTCATTGAAAGCTCACGCAGCAGTTGGCAAAGCTAGAGATCTCTAAGTCATCTCAGACTCACTCCTCCCTTCAATGTGCCACATAATGTGCCTGTAGGGGCTGGTCACTGCTTTACTTGGCAACTTAATACCTCTTACCTGGTTATCACAACAGCTTTGTAACTCACTTTTGTTCCAAGGTTCTCCCCTGTCCATTCTGTCAGAAAAACGTATTAGAAGTGTTTGATTTTCCCCTTTCTCTGGAAAACCTTCTCTCTGGCCGATAACTCCCACCCTGAGAGATACTCGGATAGTGCCAGCTTTGGTCATGGAGTATGAGGACACCAGGCCCAGAGAACTACATCCTTACAAGGTGAGGGACGAGCTTAATTGGTTTCCATTACCAAGAGAAGCAGTTTCTTGCTAGAAAGAAGGTACTGAAAGAGGTGAAAAGGGGAGGACCTCAGGCTTGACTTAGGGGGAAGCTTTCTGATTAGGACTTGAGAGAAAGGAGTAAAGACAGATGCTGCAGGGAAAAGAGAGTGAAAACGCAGGAAACGGTAAGAGATGTAAGTGGTCCTTAGTTTTTCCACAGACTCCAGTCAAGATTTGCATGACTTTTTGGGCAGCTGCACCAGGCTGGCACTGGACCATGGGATACCTCTGGGCTCTGATTGTTACATCTGGGTTAAACTGAACCTGGTCCCACACATTCCTGACGACGAAGGCCCCACGACATCCGAAGTCCTTGGCAATCTGGCTCCAACGTCTCCAGTCCTGTGAGAACCTCCCTCCAGCAAGCTCCCTGCAGAATGATTCTGCGTTCCTCCTCCTTTGACACCTCGCTCGCCCAGCTTCCTCCCTCTGCCTAGAGGGACCTTACCCTGCTGCCTTTCTGCCTGGTGAATTCCCATATGCCAAGATTCAAGACTGCCAACTCCCGCTGCCTTGAACTGGGCTAGCTCTTGCTATCCAGGGCCAGGTTACCTGTGAGGGAATGAAAATAAATAAGACATTAAGGGGTTGAACCTTTCTTTACCTGGGATGTTTGAGAAGGACATCCAAGTTCAAAGAAGGTACTGACAAGGTGCTTATGAGTGGATTTGAGTGGTTAGTTGATATATGGACGAAATGCAAGTCCAGTGAGGATGAGGGAAGCCTTGGGCCCAACTCCTTCATGGAAGGTATGGACATTTTCTCCAACATAGAAAGCAAGCACTCCCACTATCTTAAGCAACAACAAAAAAATTTGTGACTTACTATAACAATTTATTTGGATTTCCAGAGATAAAAGATTACGTTGTACCCTGAACGAAAATCCACTTGTATTGTCAATAATGGAAGTATGTAAAAGCAATGAGAGATGATGGGCCAGCTCTGGATGAAAAAACCTATCTCCAACTGACTACAAGTTATCCAATTTACACATAAGCCAGTGTAAAAGAACGCCTTTCTCCATTCACCAGCACCCCCTGCTGCTTCGCAAACCTGCAGGGCCAGGATGCAGCAGTGCCCGCTGTTGACTCGGCAGTTACTCATTTACCCAAGGCACAGCTTTCTGACCCAGAATGGAACCATCCTAAGCCTTCAGAAGTATTTGGCTTACGTAGGAGGGAAACTAAAATGAAGGTGCTTTAAAAGGGTGCTGGATGCCAAAAAAGAAGACGAGTCAGACTAAATTACATGGGGTTTGGGATCACAACGAGGCAGAAACGTGGGAAGTATTTCATGCAGCCAACCTCATTTATTGACAAGTCCTGATTTTATTGCCTGTTTCATAACATGTTGGTTCCACAAACTAATTTTTTATGAAGCAAAGCACAACTTTTTCTTATAAATAGTATAAATTATTTTATTTACAGAACTTGTTACAAAACAAATAGACTATATATTTCTTCTTTTTTAAATATCCAAAGTAATTTTCTATCCCTTGACATTTGTTCATGTTCTATACAGCAGCCAACACAGAGTCCAGCTGAGATGCTCTTGATTATGTATACAAATTATCAAACTATTCACACATTTTAACACAGGAGATTGCTTTTATAACCAAGCTCAAAAAAAAAAAAAAAAACCAGCAAAATGCTTTCAAGGCCCTACATTCACACCGACAGTATGTAGTGCTCATTTAAAATGATCTGAAAATCTTTTGCACAAAATGTAAAAATGATTATTGTCCTCGACACAATGAAACTTTTAACAATCATGTTTCAAAGCCCCTCCCCCCCGAATGAGTGACATGAAGAAATTCCTTGGCAACAGAACTCTTGCAGGAAGACAGCTAGCTGCCTGTATAGATGACATTTTTCAAATTTTACATTTTTTTCCACTGTTCTCAGAGGTGCTTCTTTGTATGATATTTTTGGAATACAAAATATTTTAAATATTCTATTTTAAACTCTATTTCATGAATGAGTAACAAAACAGACATATCATGGAAGTTGCTGGCTGAAAAAACAGATCTGTAACCCTTGGTGCCACTGGGCAATCCATCACCAGTTGAATTACTATGAACCAAAAGATCTTAATTTTAAAATACCTTATAAAATTACTAGCATTGGTGGTATTTAACTCCTCCCCTAAAATTTTAGAAACAATATTTAGGTGGAAAAAGCAAACTCCAAAAGTTAAACTGAACATTCAAGTCTTTTTAAAGAGAATCTGTCTAAGCGTAAAACTAGCTATCAGGCACTTTCAGTTTTTTCCATTAGTTTTAAACCATATCACACGAACACACATGTGCTCAGGGTGTACACACACGGACACACACAGGCGTGCGCACACACACACATATACACACACACTCTCACACACACAAAACACCAACAAAAGAGAAGCAGTGTGTCACTTATTACACGTAGTCTATCGGGAAATCAGGCAGTGAGGGAGAAGCAATGCCCACTTCATCCGAATGAACGCACTCCCGAGACATGAGAAGGGACAGAGACTTTCACAGAGCAGAGGTGTCCCTCGGACTGTAAGGAGGCAGGTTCTAAAACTATTGGCTTGGCAGTGAACCACTTCAAATTATAAAAAGGTATTTACTTTTATTAATTAATAAATAAATACTAGTTGATCTCAATTGTACCAAAACAGGATATCAGAAAAAAAGACCTGTGCAAAAATACATATTTAAATATGTACAGTTCATTTTTAACAAAATATGTCTTCTGAAATAGGGATACTTCTATATTTACAATAGGACACAAAATTCCAAAATAAAGACACAAAAGTAGGTTTTGATTAATTCTTTGTTCACCACGGCAGCACTATTTTGTTTTCTTTCCTTTTTTGTAGGTTTTAAGAAAACTGCAGGAGTTGTCAGCAAGTTTTACTGGAAAGAATATAAAATTATCTTGGTTTTAAATTGATACCAAAGTCTGTCTAGAAACAACCCAACCACTGCAAATTTGGTTTTTGCAAGTTACTTTAAAAAAAAACCAAAAAAAACCTTGTACTCCCGTGTTTTAAATGGTCTTACCTGTTCATCATAATAAAAAGTAGTTGTAGGAGAAAATAAACTATTTTAACAACAGTCTAAACTTTAATAGCACTGTTTAGAATAGGTCTGTTTGTGGCAGGCAGAATCCAAAATGGCTAATTTCCTAATGGAGATGCTCTGTGTACTTACTACCCGGGAGACCTACGGAAATTCAATTAAAGCCTCAAGTCTAAGAAATCAAATGACCAACACTCGCTAATCTAAATATCTACATTATTCTGAATCAACCTGCTATCATGGATCCTAGTCACATCTTTCGGGACAACACAATCTGTCCATAAATTCCATCCCTAAAAGCAACTTTATTAATAACCATCAAGTCTCCTCAGCTTTGAAAATAAATTCTACCCAGACCCCATTGCACTTGTCACCACGGAATGACCTAGGTGTGTTCCGATTCCCCCTTCCCTCCGTCTCTCTCACTGCGATGGAACCACTGGGCCGATGTCTCCTAACTACACCCCGCTGGCCCTGCCAAGCTTTCTCCTTTCTATCCGCTCCTATAATATCATTTAAAAACATTACTGACTGATTGCATAATAAGTGAACAAGGTACTGTTCCCCCTTCCTTTTTAAAAAAATCGGTATTTTACATCGATTTATAGCTAAGGTATCTGCATAAAGTTTTTCTCTTGGTTTTCTTACATAATAATTCGGTAGCAATTCACATTATTAGGTTGCTAACCAAGTACTCATTCTACCTGTTGTTGACTTGAAATTCCCTGAAACTGAAGTCTGTAACCCAAGAACTGTAGGAAAAAAAGGATGCGCTGCTTGGCTCTGACTGGGCCCTGGCCAGGACGATGGTCAGAGCCCTGGAAAATTTACCCTGTTTTCAGCGACTCTGTGTGTTCTTCCAAGCAAAGATACCTGGTTCTTGTTCAGAGGGGTGTGGCGGTAGAATCACCAGTTAAAATGCCCCGGCTCATTCCCAAAATGCAATGACACTTCCTCAAGCAATGATGTTTGAACGTATTAGGTTCTCTCTTCTGGGGTAGGGACTAGAAAACATATCCCGGGGGCTCCAAACCCCCTCAGGAAGATGGCTGGCATAACCCCACTGAAGGAGGTGGTCAGGGAACACGTAGGCGTCCCGTGAAATCGCCATGGGGGTACGTGCATGCCTTCTCTGAATCCACTGTCCCTGCTCCCCATGCCAACCGAGTCCAAACAAACATCTGTAGTGCATGAAGGCCGGGGAGGGCTTACAGTGGAAGGCTACATTTAGTTCCAGGATGGTGTCCAGAGAAGAGACCGAGGGCAAGCACAGAGCGCCTGGGACATATTCACGTGAATAACGACTTTGTGAAGGACAGTTTCTGTTGCATCCTAATGAGTTCACTTTAAAAAGGCAACTTTTTGAGCACAGAAGACTGGGAGGGACAACTACCCCAAACCGACATACCGTTCCACGTGAAGACGTAAAAAGCGAGAAAACTCCATTCTTGGAAAATCTTGGAAAACGTTTTTCCCCCACAATGATTTCACCTCTCCTCCTCCCCCTACAATTTGGCTTTCCTTTATTAAAACTAGCTTGCATTTGCATCACATATTATATATATATACTTTTAAAATCACATAGAATCACTTTTGTACCATGAAAAGTAAGCCTCTAAAACGGTTTATACTTGCTCTCTGGGCATCAATGGCTTCAAACCAGCTTGTAAGTTAGAAAATTCTGACAGTTTCTTATCGTAAATGACTTGCAAGAAGGCTGGGCAAAAATACAGGCTGTTTTGTCCCAGTGCCCGTTCCTGGAACACTGCGATACAAACCCACCGCCCAGGCCCCTCCTCCAGAGGCTTCTTGGGGCAGCGCCATGCTCTCCTCTGGAGGGTGCCCCGGTTAGCGGCCTGACTATGGAGAGTGACCTACAGAACACCGTGTAAAAAAATAAAACAAAAAAGCTGGCAGGGTGTGTGTGTGTGTGGGGGGGGAAGACTACAGTAACGTTCTTGCCAACACAGTCCTTTGTCCAGCCAACCTACTCAAAGGGGGCTCCATGATATACTGCAAGTTAAAAAAATCAACAGAAACGAAAACTTGTCACAGATCGGTAGCGAGCAGTCCAGGCCACTGTAACACTGATAAAAGCAACTCGGTGGCTGAACTGGATCCAGTGTCCTTTGTGAGCACTCACTGCTACAGACGTAGCTTCGGGGAAATGAGACCCACAGGAGGCTGGGGAAACAGGCTCAAAGGCCTCGTGGAGTCCAGAGTGTCGAGTGGAGGTGTAACTTGTCGTCAAAAGTGTCCAGATTACTCCTCCCCGCGCTACTTTCAGCTGTCAGGGGCGTGCCTTTGGCTTTCAAAAAAGAGGGGAGGGGAACAAGGGAGAAGGTGAGTAGGTGGTTTACACGCTGCTGCCCGATGCTAAATGAGAAGTCTCCAAAGGCCACACGTCACTAAAGTCACCACTGAGCGGGCGACCCAGGGGCAGTCAGCTACAGGATTCTCCCTTAGCTTTAAAAGGCTTCCTCGCCCTTGGGCACAAGCATTTGGAAAGACTGCCTTTCAGAAAATTGGCTACAGGGGCTGCAGGACCCGGTCTCTGGCTTTGGGAAAAGGCTCACATGCCTGCCTTTCGGTTTCACTCACTGACTGTGTCCCTGAAGGTATTCCAGGCTGTCAACTGAGGCCTGAGCAAGGCCAAACGGGCCAGCACCCGTAGGTGTGGAAGCTCCCAGGGCAGGGCGAGCTCAGGCCAGGGAGAGGACGCTCCAGCCAGCCACTCGGGGACAGAGCTCGGGGACAGAGGCCGTGACTTGAGCTCAGCAGGGTGTCTGCCCAGTACTGACTCCCAGCATGTCCTGCTTTATCTCCTCATCTGGGTGGCTTCACCCAGCCAGTCATCTCTGATTTAAAGCCGGCTCTGCAGGGGCAGCAAGCTGAGGGCCCTAGTTTTGTAAGAGCAGCGTTCTGTGAAGCATTTTGGGGCTGTGGACCCCTTGAGATTCTGGTGAAAGTTATAGGGTTCCTCCCTGCATAGAAATGAACACAGACATAAAAACGTGCATAGCTCTTCAGGGGTTCATGGATCCTCAGATCACCATCCAGGAGCCTGCCCCAGATCTGTGCAGTGAGGGCAGTCCCGGGTCACCGCTGAGACCTGCCCCACCTGTGGCTTTAAGTCAAATTTGTAAGGAAGTTGGAAGAGGTGAATGTGGTTCTCATTTAGTGCAAGAAGCAGCTGGAGGCCTTTTCAATGCTTTAAAAGCTGCATCCTTTCAGAGTGAGGGCAAATTTATATCACAGTAAAGGGCAAGTAGGAGGTGTCCCTAAGTCAGAGGTTCCTAACCCGGGGACCGCTCTTATAACAAAAAGAGGAAATCTTTCCCAAACACAGACTTACTTGGACACTGATTTTAAAGAACAGACCCCAAAGTCAGGCTGTCTGGGCTCTCCCCGTGGGGCATGGCTCCCTCCCCAGGATGGTGTAAATCAGACGGGCAAGCTGGCAGCTCCTGAGCCAAGCCTGGCCGTCAGGTGTGTGTTTGGACTATACCAGATTAAAAAGAAAAGACTACTTTGTGTTAACACGGGCATATTTCACATAAAAGGCCAGACTTGCAGTTTCTCTTTTAAAACTGGGCGAGAAGCCCACAGTGGGGCCCATGTTCCCTGATTTTCCAGGGGTGCTGTTACTCCCCACCGTGCCCCACCAGCCCCTCTTGCTGCGCTACTCGTGGGCAATGCGGTGTGAATGAAGACACCACAGTGTGCTGGGGGCGACAGTGTGAGACGGACACTCGGACCCAGCAGAAGCCCCTGTGGGGCTCACAGCCCGTCAGGAACCACTCGGAAGGGAGGTTTTTAGGATGGGTGCACCATTTCTTGCTGTGTCTGCACTGGCATTTTTATGCTTATCATAAACTATAACGGATAACTATGAGCCAAGGAGTAAAAAGGGACAGGTCTCACTTGCCCAGGACTCTCTGATCAAAAAAGCAAACACACAAAAAGCCTATGAGTGTTTGCAGCCCAAACAGAAGGCTTTAAGCAGCTGCTATTTAAATTCACAGATAATTTTCCTCACACTTTTGGCAATGGGTATTAATTCACAGAGATATTGGAGACAAATTAAATCACAGTAGGAAACTTCTTGGTATTTTCTTAAAAAAAACCTTAACAAGGTATTTGAATTAAGTTCTGAGTATGAGGAAGAAAAAACAAAAAAGGGCCTGACATTTTAAATCAGGGCTCTGGGGTGACGCTGATGACACTCCTGTGCCTGAGCAGGGTGACCTATCCTGATGGATGAACTAAGATGAGAGATGAGTGGGCGTGAGAGGACAGGACGCTGGAAGAAACCGCTGCGGGAGAACACAGACATACAGCCTGAGAGAGGAGGTCGCAGTTAATTCTGATCCAACATCCACGTAGCCACTTCTCCACTAACGGGCCCAACTCTCAGATTTCTGTCTAATCTACTCATTTACAGGAGATTTTAGTCTTCTGTTATGCCCACACTTCATCCTGTTTTCCTGTCTCCTTTGAAAACAAGGGAGGAGAAAATACGGGGCAAGATTTAACCACAACCTCTGAACTTCTCTGAGGGGCAAAGCATTCAAAGTTCTTAGATTTTAACATGTAGATCACCCCTTTCTGGGCCAGTCTGTGTGTAGTCCAGCTTTCCTCAGAGGAAGCCCCTCGAGGACCCCCGTCAGGAAGCACTGCGGCTTCCTTCCCTACCGGCAGCAGGGGACAGCGCCTCGCTCACTGGCTCCCGAGAACAACTCCCTTCAGATCCCGATTCTGCTGCTGCGTGTTGCTGTCCGCGGCCCTATCTGCTAAACACATGACATGGTTTCCTTACCCAGGAACATCTTCCAAAGTCGTCAGAAATTCTGGCAGAGAGGAGCCCGTTTTACCTTCACATGGCCATGAACTCTTTTTTTAAAGACATCATGAAGCTGGATGTCTGCTTCTGGGCAAACCAACCAACCCAACCACACACATTTCCGAGCTGGCCAGACTCCACGGGAGAGACAATGCGCGTCCCCGCGGGCTCAGAGCCCACTTCCTACCTGATGCAGGAGGGAACTGTTCGTCAGGCCTTGTGCCCCCGGGATGGCGCCCGCGTGCTTCACGTGGACGTTGTTCACGGCCGGCAACTTGGCCACCTTTGTGGGTTTGCTACTGTTGTTGCTGACGCTGCTTGTGCCAGGCGAGCACTTTCTCTTCCTTCCTATGAGTTTGTCCAGCGGCGTGTGTGAGTGTGCAAAGCCGCTGTGGGCGCTGACGGTCAGCTCACCGGACTGGTGCACCAACGGGCCGAGAGAGAGTGTGGAGTCACTGCTGTTCACCATGACACTCATCCTCTTGATGGACTCGGCAGGGCTCCCGCTGGGGGGGCCCCTCCCTGACGGGTCGTGCCGGACGCCCACTGCGTTGGTTTTACTGGTCACGCAGCTGAGGCCGACGCTGTGGGAAGACATCACCGTGGAGGGGTAGGGAGGCCCAGAGTGAGCCACGCAGTTTTTCCTCAAAGACTCCATGGAATGAGAAGAAGCGGAGGAGGAGAAAGGGTGAGCTAACAGTGGGGAACCGCTTTTACGTTTCTTTCCTGAGCTGCCACTGTTAGCACCACCGGCGCCCTGACAGTTGTTACCAGGAGACTCTCTGGGCCTGACAGACTTGCTGGCTTTCAACTTCTGGGGCTTCCTGGACATGGGAGAGGAGGGGACCGAGGAGAGGCTGGAGGGCATGGAGGGGGACGAGGACGAGGGGCACACGTGTCTGGACTGCGCGCTGCACGCGGGATCCACGGCTCCGGAAGCCGCAGGCTGGGCGTTTAGTGTGGTTCCGTGAGCTGGGACCGATCTGCCATTTGGAGAGACGCAGGCGGGAGAGAGCAGGACTGGGGACGGAGACACAGTGGGTGCTGCAAGGGAGCTGGCCCCGCCCTGGGCTGTCGGCACAGTGTTCGTCCGGTGAGGAGCGCGTGTGGAGACGGGCGACGTGATGCTGGGCGCTGGTGGGATTTTCCTGGGAAAAGCAGAGGGCAGGAGGTAATGTTCACCACAGCCATTCACACAAACTTCCAGAGGAACACCCCTTCACCTCCAACACTGAGGATCATCCTGAAATACTGCAAACTGGGCAAGCTACTTCTCTGCTTCACATTCTTCAATGCCTTCGTGGGGCGCTCAGAACAAAAAACAACCCCTCATGCTCTGTAAGGCCCTGTGTGCCTCATCCCCTGCCACTGCCCCAACCTCACGCCCCCATTTTCCATCTCCTCCCCTGGTTCTCTGACCCCAGCCACTGGTCTTCCTTAGGGTCCAAGAAGATGCCACAGCTTCCCACCACCAGCTGATGAGTCAGCTCCAACTCAGGGCGACCCCATGGGTGTCAGAGGAGAACTGTGCTCCACAGGATTTTTATGGCTGATTTTTCAGAAGTAGATCGCCAGGCCTTTCTTCTGAGGTGCCACTAGGTGGACCTGAACCTCCACCCTTTCAGTTAGCAGCTAAGCATGTAACTGTTGGTATCACCTGAGGACTTAATGCCACGACTTAAGACCCTGTACATCCTCCACCTGGGACACTCCTGTCCCCCAGTGTTGGCTCATCATCACTCAGGAAATTTGGCCTGACCACCCCGATGTGCTTAGTTCGCGTGCAATGCCCATTCTCAGACTCTGTCGACTTGGGACGGTAACGTGTGACTGCTGACCGCTGATTCCTTTACAGAGAATCCCCAGTGCCCGGCACAGAGCCCAGACACAGAAGGCACTCGGCACGTGCCAAAAGAATTCATGAACAGATGGGGAAACTGACTGACAGCTAGGTCCTAACCAGCGGTCGAAACGGCTGCACAAGGGATGGAGCCTCAAACTTCAGGCCTGGTGCTGTAGTAACGTGTTCTGCTACCGCCGGATGGGCAAGGTATGCCTCTGGGGGTGGGGAAGCGATTCAAATAACCAAACCAGCGCCCTGCCCCACCATTCGCAGCTCTGATAGTTAAATATGACAGCACCAAAGTTTTAAAATCTCCTGTGGCAGAATGAAAACTGAGGTGACCACATAGAAAACGGCGCCAGGACGCGCTGCTCCCAGCCTCACGGGGTTGCTCCGGCTGCCCCGTCACTGCACCACCTGCATCTCATCTTTCCAGTGAGGGTGTCGGCCTAAACTGCGCTGAACTGCTTTCCAGATGCTTCTGAAGAACTACAGTTAAAAACCCACTGCCGTACCAAGGCCTCCACCGGACTGAGTCCAGTACAGCTAGATGGTGCCCGGCTACCACCACTGACTGCTCTGACCAGGATCACAACAGAGGGCTCTGGACAGAGCTGGAGAAGGATGTAGAGCACAATTCTAACTCACACAAAAAAGACCAGATTTACTGGCCTAAAGGAGACTGGAGAAGCCTCGAGAGTATGGCCCCCAGACACCCTTTTAGCTCAGTGGTGAAGTTACCTCCGAGGTTCACTGTTCAGCCTGGGAGTGGACAGCCCCGTAAAACCAAATGAGACTAACGAGGTACAGTAGTCCAGGGACAAGGGCCAGAAGGCAGAAGGGGACAAGGAAGCCGGTGATAGGGAACCCAAGATTGAGTAAGGATATTGTTGATGTGTTGTGAGGTTGTTAACCATTGTCATAAGGCAACATGTGTACTAACTGTTAAATGAGAAACTATTTTGTTCTGTAAGCCTTCATCTAAAGTGAGAATAGCAGCACAATTGGAAGGGCGTAGTCAATGTCACTGAACTGTGCATGTAGAAATTTTTGAAATGGTGTATCTTTGCCTATGTATATTTTCACCAAAAAAAAAAGTCAAGAAGGGAGAGGGTTGACATATTGTGGGGTTGTTAACCTATGTCATAAAACAATATGTGTACTACTGTTTCATGAGAAACTATTTGTTCTGTAAGCCTTCACCTGAAGTACAAAAAAAAATAAAAATAAAAAAAAAAAAACCCGCTGCCGTCAAGTTGATTTCGACTCATAACGACCCAGCGAGGTACTAAAACGTGACTTACAACCCACGCTTGCCCCTGCTTTAAAGCCCCCTCACACGTGCAGCTTGGCTGCGTACTACAGTCACCTGTGGGGCTCAACCACAGCCCAGACCCACCACTCCAGATCTGAGGGGTCTGCACTGCCCCCAAGAACCTGGCCCTATTCTCTACTGAGAGGCTACTGAGAGGCTTACTAGAAATGTGGAGTCCTGTGGCTGTGCCCCGACCTACTTCATCAGACCGCACCTCACCAGACCCCCAGGTGCTCCTGGCGGGGACCGTGGAGGAGCACCCTGTAAAGGCAGCACAGGCCCTGGCGCCCGCTGAGTGCAGTGGCATCTCGTGGCCACCAGGTGGCACAGGAAGCCAGGGCGTAAACACCAGGCTGCCGGAACCGAATCCTGGGAGGTTTTCACGGGGGAGACGAGGATCTCTTGGGGTAACAATGACTGGTTCCTCATACAAAAGCTCTTTTAAGTAATTTCCTACCTTCTGTATGTAAGAATACAGAATCATACTAAATTGTGTTTGCACAAATAGACTCTGCAAACGTGTACAAGAAATTAATAACAACAGTTCTAGGAGTGTGGGGGAGGGCAACCAAGCCTTTCATTGCGCCCTCTTTATATTCCACTCCTTCTTTTCAGCCAAGTGCATGTACTACGTATTCAAAACGTTAAATTACCAACCACCACACCAACAAACCCTCTGAGAATCACCCAAGCCCCTCCCTTGGGGATTGGAAAGGGTGGTCCTGAATCATGAGAGGCAAGCAGTTGACAGAAGTCATCAGGGATCAGAAACAGCCTCCTTCAGAGGAACTGCTGGTCTGATTTCACCACTGTTGAGGCTCCACATACTGAGATGATTTATTTCATACTTTAATCCCACCTTCACTTAACCCCAAATGAACAATGGGCAAAGACAGGGTAGGATGCTGGGAAACCAGGGCTCTTCCTGGAAGGGAGGGTCTCTGGCTGAGCCAGCAGATGCCGCCTAGACCCCTGTGAGAGTGTCCTCGAGGGCCTCGCTGGGTGAGAAGCACTGGGCCACCTCCATCCAGCTCAGAGCTGCCCAAGAAGGCTCTGTGACTCAGCCCACAGCTCTTGTGGGGAGGCTTTCCTCACACCTGGCACCTGTCTCCGGGCCTTCAGTCCGTCCCAGGCCAGTGTGCCAGCTCGTCACTGAGCAACAAGTCTGCTCCTGCTGTATGGACTTTTTAAAAACCAAAGGTCATGTTACTAGAATGGTTTCCTTCCGTGAAGCAAACGTAAGGCAGTCAGCCTTCTGACTGAGGAAAGCACAGCAGCGGGGTCAACTTCATGATCCTGCTTTTCAAACATCCACAGCACAAGCAGGAAAGCCTGTCTACATGAGCTGCTTGGCCAGGAACCAAGACTGTCTTCATCCAAACAGGCTGCTGGCCACAAGCCACTTAGCAAGATAATGGGGTGAAACGTTCTGAGGACCCCTCGTAACACAAGTGCACTAAACCCACAGGCACCGAGCTCTCTGAGTCCCACCGGGCAGTCTGCCTCAACAAGCAGCTGAGATCTCACGTATCTCAGGGTGTTTTGATGTGGAGACACCCTCAGAACCCCCATGAACCACTCCCCTGATTCTACCTCTGGGGAGGAACCACGTCCCTTCCTCAAGGTCTCCAGCAGAAAAGCGTCCAACCAGTAAGAACCAGGAGGAAATGGGCAACAGAAGGACAGACTAACAGTGCTCTGGATCTGGCTTTCTAAGTGAACAGATCTAAGTCCTATCAGTGATATGGAGAGGATTCTTTGCCTTGCAGACTAGACAAGCCCCTGACCAGGCTGCTCTGTCTTTATTAGGGAACCAAGGCAGAGAGACAAGCGGATATACTGGCCAAGAGTCCATTCAAAAAGGCACTACTAAACGCTGCCCCACGGAGGACCAGGGAGGACATGTGGCTATGGAAAACTCCCTCTAGCAAAGCTCAACATTTCCCAAAGGAGGTTCCACCAAACACTGGCACCCTGCCACACTCCTCTGAAAAAGTTTCCCAGGTCAGAAGAACCTGGGGGATGCTCCACATTATACATGATTATGCCCTGCTTTCAGAGTTACAGTGGACACTGCCCACTAAAGGCTGAGGAGTCCTACAGTAAAGAAAGCTCTTTACTTAAGGAAAGGCCGGGTTAGGCTTTTTTTTTTTGCCATGGAACCCTTTTTCCAGTTAAAATCCCATTTGGGGAAGCCCTGGTGGCACAGTGATTAAGAACTCAGCTGCTAACCAAAAGGTCTGCAGTTGGAATCAACCAGGCGCTCCTTGGAAACCCTATGGGGCAGTTCTACTCTGTCCTATAGGGTCACTATGAGTCAGAATTGACTCGACAGCAACGGGTTTGGTTTGGTTTTTGGTTTTAGCATACAAGAGACCGTCTCATCTTAAACCGTAAATCAGGCCACAAGTCTTCTCTACCTAGAGACCCACCAACAGCTCCCCACTTCGCTCAGAACCAGTACGAAGATGGCCAGGCCCGGCGGGCCCTCAGACCTCACATCACACCATGCTTGCTTTCTTGCTGTTTTTCAAACAAGCCGCGTTCCTGTCTGACTGCAGTCCATTGCACACGTGGTTCCTTCTGTCTGGACCCACTCCTCCGCATTCCTCATCCGTCCCCCTCACTTCCAGGGCCGCCTCTCAGGGGCCTGCCCTTACCGTCCCCTGGACTCACCACTCACTCACTGCGCGAACACGCACTTCGGTTTATTATCTATGCAACAGGCATAATCACGGCGACCTGACTCAGAGAACCGTGAACATTAAATAGAGTTAAGAGTTGCCTGGCACACAGTAAGCTCTCAGTGTTAGCTATCACTACTGTTTTCCAGGGTTTCCATTATGACGTTACGGTGCTTTATGTGTCTGTTTATGGGTTTCTGTCTCTCTCCCCCAACTAGAACGTGAGCTCCGTACACGTGGGAGCCCTCCTGCCTTGAACCCCAACCCCCAGAACAATGCATGTTTGTGAATGAGTGAACGGCTGACTATTTTCATTTCAGATAAGCAATTTCTGGTAAATCATCCCCACAGGAAAGAAAGGTTGAGGTGGGGTCCCTCCCACCACAGGGGGGCGCGCTCACCTCCACAGCTGGGCGTTCAGGTGCTTCTCCACCAGGAGGCTGAGGGCACAGCGCAGCCGGTTCCACCGGGAGTCGAACACGTAGCAGCCCCTCCCGATCTGCCGGCTCCCAAATGTGCAGAACTGGGAGAGAGCACACAAGCGCACGCTTACCACTGGCGACGGCACGCCTGAGGGCTCGCTAACCACGGGAGACGGCGCTCACTCCGTAAGGTGAGCTGTGAAGCACGACAGTGACCATGCCTGGCCCCAAGCGTTGAGGAGGAGGAAGGGAAAAGCACGAAGACGGCCCCCCAGACAGAGGGCGCCCTGCCCTGAGCTGTTCTCACACCTGGACTGTGCCCCCCACGACAGGCGTGCCAAGGTCCCTGAGGGCCCCCCGCGATGCCCTGTCCATGCTGTGCACCCCCACGACGGGCGTGCCAAGGTCCCTGGGCCCCCCTGTGGTGCCGTCCATGTTGTGCGCCCCCCACGACAGGCGTGCCAAGGTCCCTGGGGCCCCCCTGTGGTGCCGTCCATGTTGTGCGCCCCCCCGACAGGCGTGCCAAGGTCCCTGGGGGCCCCCCGCGATACCCTGTACGTGCTGCATGGGGAGGCTGGACGTGCGGGCGCACGCAGAACTTACAGACGCTGGCTGAGGGTGACGGCCTGAGTAATGACAGCCCAATTTCTCAACAGACTCGTCTCTGTCGTCAGCTTCGCCCTCCTCACTGGATAACCGAGAAGCTGGCTCAGCGGCAGGCAGGGGGGGGTGTGGGGACTCCTGCACCGGAGGAGGGTCGAGGGGGGCGCCCCCAGCTAGCGGAGCGGGGCAGCCTGGAGGCCTTGGAGAGGAGAAAGCGCATCACGGGTCAATCACACACCTGGGAACAGCTGCTGATCCAGGAGGCTTGGGAGTAAGGCACCTCGGTCCTGAACTACCCGACATTAGATAACGCTGTCTACCAGCCTTCACCCAAGCTAACTCCTAACCAGTTCTCTCTTCTAGAGTCCCTTGGGCAGCCTGAGGCCCCTTCTACTCTCTCCAAGGGGGAAATACGTACGGAATTTAAGTGAATTCCTTTTTTAAGTCCTCTTTGAATGTATTTCGATTCCTTAGGCAATTATTTGAGATAACTGGCAAGGTGCGCTAAAATAACATGGCAGGGATGGGGTGACCAAGGAAGGGGTGGCATTGCTACTTCACACGCCTGTCATGCAAGGACAGTAACGTTATCTTTCCTACATGTGTAATGCCTGGTGGTTCTCGAAGAAAACTTACTTTTTTATATATGAAAAAGTCCCACAAGGGGCTGGCCACAGGCCTTGCTAGGAAGCTACAGCATGGGCCTGGCCACGCTCTGAGGGCCTCCTGGGACGGCCCCTCCACTGCATGGCCAAGAAACCACACAGCTCATGTGGGGTACGCTCAGGCACACACCTGGGTTTCCCCGAGGGAGGTCCTTTACCCCGCATGCGACCATGTCAAGGACCAGCCACGTGAGGGAGAAGCGTTTAGTCAGACAAGCGAGGGTAGGCAATTCCCTAAGCAGAAGCCCTTGTTGCAGATGTGTGATGAGCTGACACGGAGGTCCCTCGTCCTCTATGCCTTTCTCTTTCCCTTCCCTCAGAAAGTGGGTACAAAGCCCTGAACACATATCTACTCCACATTCGCTGTCCGCGAGGTACGTGTATGACAAATTCCCAGGTAAGCACTTGGATCGCTGCTTACTATGGTAAAAATGCCTAACACAGGCTCAGGCCAAAGTCCCAAACGAACGAATGAAAAACACGCCAAACACTGATGCTCTAGAAACTCAGGCTGAAAGCCTGGCCCAGCCAAGATTCCCACTGGCGTATTCTGCAAGAAGCCAGACACATGAATGGGAAGCCGCTGCCAAAGCTGTGTGAGATGTTCCCATCGCTACCTGCAGAAAGGACGAGCCCTCCAGCCCTTGTCAACCAGGTTAACAGATACCTCACGCTGAGCAAGGGCAGGGCAGATAATGCCACCTTTATTTGGCTGCTTGTATCTGGCCAAGAAGCAGCCCTGGCTGAAACTTCCTGGTGAACCTAACAAACTTTCTTTGTCTCAGAGTAAATCCAAATTTACAAAACCATCTCCGCAGTGAGCCTGATGTGCGTTTCTCGACATCACGGCTGTGCTGA
>NW_004443937.1:43469896-43471055 GCF_000243295.1 Trichechus manatus latirostris | reverse complement strand
GGCTCTGCTGAGCGGTACAACGGCTGCGAGGCAGTTCTATGAAGGGGGAAGAAGCGGTGGAGGGTCGGCTTACCTTGGAAGACCGGGAGTGTGGAGTTTAGGTTTAGTAGCTACGAGAGGCTTCGATTCCGGAGGAATTACTCCGTGAGAGTTTTGGTGGGGCTCCTGTGGAGCTCTGGGAGGGGCGGGATGCAGGTCCCTGAGAGGCTGCGTTGGCTGCTGAGTGTCCAGATGGCGAATCGATTCCTTTTCCCTGGTTTTGTTTTTGTGCTCGGCTAGTAACACATCAAATCGTTTTCTTCTGCCTTGGACAGCCCTCCGCTGGGTTAAGGAATGTGTCTACAGACCCAAAAAGAAAACAGAATGAGGACTCACAGGAATACTTTTTTATCTGTCCTGTATTAAAAAGGAGCCCTGGTGGCGCAGTGGTTAAGAGCTCAGGGTGCTAACCAAAAGGTCGGCAGTTCAAATCCACCAGCTGCTCCTTGGAAACCCCTGGGGCAGTTCCACTGTGTCCTACAGTGTCTCTGTGAGTTGGAATCGACTCGACAGCAACAGGTTTGGTTTGGTTTCTGGGTTTATATTCAAAAACACTCCTTTCAATAAAGAAGCGTTCTGGACCGTAAACGTGGTCAAAAGCTGTTCAGCATTTGATGAGCTAAAGATTCTCCGAGTATAATCTTTTCTCTTTGCTGGGAAGAAGCACACACTGCAGGCTCTAAGAACATGAGAATCTGGTGTGGTCACTTCCCAGGAAAAAGAAACGTGGGCTGTGCTGCCTGCTGTATAACTGAGAGGCCAACGCAGACACACAGGTGAGAGGTGCAAATGTTGGGTTTCGTACACAGTCAAAATCTGCCTACAGGGGCTCTCCTCAGCCCATCAGAAAAATCATGCTTTGGACTATTTAAAAGTTTTGTGTCTAAAGGAAAGAAAAAATTATTTCATAAGATATGTATCAGAAAGTCTTCTTTTAGTAACCTGCCAGACAGTAAAAATTAAACACAACTGCTTCTCTCTAGTCCAATGAAAACACTATGTAGAGCGAGAGAGGGGCTCAGCGCATCCTGGAGACGGAATGCCACCGGCCAGGGAGATCCTGGAGACGGAATGCCACCGGCCAGGGAGATCCTGGAGACAGGGAATGCCACCGGCCAGG
>NW_004443937.1:43466828-43469464 GCF_000243295.1 Trichechus manatus latirostris | reverse complement strand
ACCGGCCAGGGAGATCCTGGAGACAGGGAATGCTACCGGCAAGGAAGACGTGGATGGAGGAGCACGGAACAGGAGGCTGGGAGATGAAGCGCAGTGACACCTGCAGAGACACTCATTACTGAAACCAACAACACGGGATTGGCAGCATTCCTGGGTCTGAAGATAACGTCTCATTTCAGAATTAGGACATGGCACATGGAGAAAGAAAAGCCCATCACGGCAGTGCTCTCCTTTAAAGGGCAGTGACTGTAACCCGGGGTGGAAGCACATTTTATAGAAAACGTCTCTACTCCAAGTGGATCCGATAATTACTGGTATTTTATAAAGCAAGGGCTGACACAGGGCGAACGCCACTCTTAGCAGAAGATGAGGCTGCGCACACGGTGTGAGCCAGCCAGAGCTGGGCCACCTTACAGGCGGTCAGGTCCTATCACTGTAAGACTGTGCAAGTTAACACGATCATTCCGCACTGCTGGGGTCTCTGTCTGTAAAAAGTGCAAGGAGACACTAATTCTCAGGAGGGGATGAATTTACACGAACCACAGCGGCCCCAAATCACATATCCACTGAATGTAAATGAATTCAACTACACTCTTTTATGCTGAAAACACCATGAACGATATTTTGTGTTTGTGCCCACACACGATACAAACATATTACTGCACAGGTTTATACAGCACGTTTGCTACAATTTGAGGGATTTAAGGGGAATTATGTTTCCAACATCCGTTTGAAATTCAGTAACATAACCTACCTCGTTACACAGACCACAAACCATAGCCGTTCAAAATCCAAACCAGTACAGAGCGCCAGATAAACGTGTAGCCTCTTTGTAAACTTTTGTTTAATATGTAACATATCCACAAGAAAGAAACCTAAATGAGGACAAGGTACCTGTTTTTAGTGCTTTAACAACACCTAGAAAAGCACCTGGCACTCAATAATGCTTCAGGCACAAAGCCGATGAGAACAGACACCAAGTGAATGAGTGAACCCACGTACAGTGTCACTGTTCCACCTGCCTGTCTCTCTCGGCAGATTATAAGCATCTCCTCATCTTTCAGTGTCCCCAGGTGCTTAGCTCGGTAAAACCAAATGAAGAAAGCGGGCAGAGATAATATTTTCTGAGCTCGGTTTAAAGAGTGAAGACTTCCAGGCTCCGAAAGACATTCCAAACCCCAATCTGAGGATCCTGCAGCTCCCCACCCCTCAGGAACTCCCCAGGGGCTGGCTGTGGGGACTGTGTAATGAGGCCCCCAGGTCCTGCAGAGTCTTGCTCACTGCTCCCTCCTCCTCTGTCCATGTGCCTCCTCCTCCTTCTTTCTGTTCAGCCACCTGGCCTTTGTCAGGCGCTAAGGTGTGTGCTCCCTTCTCACACGTGGGTTCCTCTGCCCTGAACATCTATCTCCACACCACTCTCTGCCCGGAGAAATTACCATGTGCGTTTCAGCCCAGTGTTCCCACAGCAAGGAAGCCTCCCAGGCTTCTTCCTCACTGTGGGCTCTGTCCTTGGGACTCACTGTGGTAACTTTACACTTATTTGGGTGATCATCTGGTTAATACCCATCTCTTCCCTTAGACTGTAAGCTCCACGGGGCAGGGAGCGCGTCTTGACATCCTGATTTTATTACAGTGTGAATCCTCTGGGGCCTAGAATGAGGCCTACACACCTAGATGTAGCAATAAATATTTCTTCAGTCACTGAAAAGGCAAGGTCGACCAGAGTCACAATCTATTTTCAGGGAACGCCCAGAGGAAGAGCTAGGATGGTAGACAGTGAGGAAGTGAGGTGGGGACAGTGAGGTAGCAGGTAGACAAGATGGGAAAGAGGGCCAGAAGCGGGGAGCAGCAGGGCCCCTGACAGCTAAGAGAAGGTACAGAAGAGACAAGAGACCTGGCAGCAACTCGGGGATATCCTGGGTCAGGGCACCCTACACAGCTGAACAGATTCTGGCCAAAACGGAGGCAGACAAGGGGAGGGGGACTGAAGCACTAAGAAAGGAAGGCAGTCTACGGAAGGGCACGCCTGACAGGGCACGCCTGACAGGACGCTGTACTAACTCCTGACAGACCAGAGCTGAGACATACGCTAACGCAATGGCGGGCTGAGCATCACGTCACAGACAGCTAGTGACACCCTTCAAAGAACACATGGAGAGCACACACGTTTGAAAACGCAAACGGGAGAAAAACGAGGTTCCACACAAAGTCAGTTCAGCAGTAAGGCTCAGGAAGAACATGGCACAAGCTCCTTGCAGACGCTCAGTTGAAAAACCTTTTGGTTCACGACCACGCTTTATGGATGATTAACAAAGAGCATTCTGGGTAAAGAAAGCCTCCTGCACTGACTACAAGTCACCACGATGGTGACAAAGCCAGAGGGGCAGGAAGGCAGCAGGAGAGGGAGGCCAGCCGCGAACACGCGTGGAGGGAGGCCCGCTGTGAGCACGCGTGGAGGGTGGCCAGCCGCGAGCACGCGTGGAAGGAGGCCAGCCGCGAGCACGCCTAAGTAGAGGGCGGCCAGCCACGAGCACGCGTGGAGGGTGGCCAGCCGCGAGCACGCCTAAGTAGAGGGAGGCCAGCCGTGAGCACGCGTGGAGGGTGGCCAGCCACGAGCACGCGTGGAGGGAGGCCCG
>NW_004443937.1:43449059-43466728 GCF_000243295.1 Trichechus manatus latirostris | reverse complement strand
AGCACGCGTGGAGGGCGGCCAGCCACGAGCACGCGTGGAGGGCGGCCAGCCACGAGCACGCGTGGAGGGCGGCCAGCCACGAGCACGCCTAAGTAGAGGGCGGCCAGCCACAAGCACGCGTGGAGGGCGGCCAGCCGCGAGCACGCGTGGAACGGGCAGAGTCCTGCCCTCACGAGCTCCCTCTCAGGGAGTGAAACTGTGATACAATCTTGCTGCCTTTCTATTAGCACATTAGCATTTTAAAGGAATTAAAAGAAAATCTCGGACAGAAAGGAGGATCCTTACATTTTACTGGTTTATGTATAAATTAGGTGATATTTTACCAGCTGTATTTAAAAAAAAATTAGGAAACAAGGCTATTCTACAGATTTTTAAAAGTGGTTCTTTAAAATTTAAGAACCATGCATTATACATTTACAGAATATTCATCTGTGTGCAAAGGGAATTTCTACAATTGTTTTAAATTGGCATAATTTAAACCACAGTAAGGGGTAGCCTCTCATATTAAATTTCTATGCAGAAATATTTCAAGTCTTTGAAAGTAACAGACCGATTAGGAAATAACATTTATTCCCCTAGATATAACAGAGCTCATTAGAAACAAAATCTCTCTCAAGACTGTAATTTCTAATAACAGACTTCACATGTGAGACTTTCTCTGCGTCATTTATAAAATCAGAACAATCCACAGATCACCAGACCCCCTCCGGGTTAAAGAGACTTTGGGAGCCTGCAGGACACCCACGTTCCCTTGTTCCCACTGCAGGAGGCCACCTACCTTGCATGTCAAAGACCGGGTGCAGGGCTTCTTGGTGTCAAGGTCAATGACCCCACAGTGTATGTCAGGATCAAACTCTCTTTCTGTCAAAAGCACACAGACGTTACAATGGCTTGCCAAGCACTCCTTGGTTTATTTTGTAAAGAAGAAAACAGAAAAAAATCTCCAGACAAATTATAATCTGAATAAAATCTACCATGTTATCAATAAATACAAAATCTATAACAAAGAATACACATAGTATATAGCGAAGCAGCAGCAACGTCACTAAGAGAGTGGGTGACTACGGCCATCAGCACTGCTGTCAGCGTTACTCCATTACCAGTACATTCAGCAGAACACCACTAAGAGACACACACACACACGCCGTTTAAACACGAGAGTGAAGAGGACAAGCATATTACCTAAAGAAAATTTCTCTTAAAGCTGAAGCTGACCAGTATCAAAAAGAAGACCTACAGACAGCAGTTCCTTTGCTCTCCACAGATGCCTACTTCTATATTAACACCCAAAGAGAGAAAATACAGAGTTACCTGATAATCTCTTATTTAAAAATTTCCGATTACTGGAATTGTCTTCGGATTTCTTTTCTGGGGCGGGCGGAGCAGGAAGCCCTTTGCTATTCAGAATCTGTCCAGGTGAAGGCAAGGTTGGCTTTGGTATTGAGGGGCAGTTAAGGCCAGGCTTGACGGAGGAACTCACAGGAGCAGGACAGGACGGCCCCGTGGCAGGTTTCAGCAGTGTGCCAGCCACCCTGGGGTGCATCTTCTCCACTTTGACAGAGGGTGTCATGCTGTCGTAGGGAAGCGAGAACACCAGCATCTGAGTGCCCCAGCGGCCCCAGGAGGCTGCTGAGCCTGAGGGCCAAGGGCAGAGCCTGGGTCTGCCCACGTACTGCACAGGGCTGTTCCCACGGGGCACCTTATGGATGTCTGTTAGGACTATTCACAAAAATCGGTAAGGCGCACCCTTATCCACTATAAGCACCCCCGGCAAGGCAAAGCCTCATGGACCATCAAATTTACTTGATCTATCTTCATTTCAGAAAAATGTTTTTCAGGGGCCAAGGGGAAAATCAGGCCCGATACCAAATGCGAGTCCTGCAAGAAGCAAAACATGAAAAGGTCTAAAGGACCCAGGCCACCTGGAGGAGCTCTGGAGAGTATCTTTTGAGAACTGTCACTTTTACGAAAGAATCCCTCAAAACAAAGTAAACCTCTGAATGAGCAAAAAGAAAGATCAGCATTAGAGGATACTTCCAAGAAATATCACTAAGGACTTACAAGAAGTCCAGCGAGCCTAACAATGTATCTGAAAGCCACCAAGTTTAATACATCTTCATGTGATGACATATTTTAACCTAAATGCATTGGTTTCAGGGCTCCGTGCTTCTGTCAGTGAGGAAGGCCAATGTTTAACCAGTACACGACGTGCAAGTGAAGTGGTAACTCTCCAGCCCCTGAAAAAACTGTCTATTCTAGGAGCTTAGGATATCAGCACTTGGCACAGGGTTGCTGAGCACTGACTTCGTGTACCACAAACAACTGTTTCTCTTGGAATCTTACTGACAAAACATTTTACTCGGTAAAACTCAGCAGGGTGGAAAGCTAACCGCTGGCCTGGTCCCCTCCACAGCCCAGCTCCAAGCGGAGTCTGGACTGAGGAGGTCTCACCCTCTGCTCAGCAGTCAGTGGTCCAGCAGCCGTGAAGCTCCAGCGCGGCTCACGCTATGCGCTGGCACTTTCTTTGGCTTTCAGACAGTTTAGGAATGAAAGCCAAACTTCCTGCGTGGCGCTTCTGACGGATGAGCAGGGCTGGGGACTTAGCAACCAGGACAAACAGCCCCGATCAGCTGTATCTACAACAGCCCGGCAGCAGCGGAGACTGCAAGATGCTGTGGTCTCTCCCAGCTGGCAAGGGCCCTGGGCAGTAGCAGGTGCTGGACCCGGCCCTGAGATTAACCAGTTATCAGAACTTGGGGCTGAGATGTGAGGCAGGCCCTCCAAAAGGGAGGCAGGCCAGGGAGAAGCCACCCGGCACCAAGCCTGAGGGAAGCCGTGAAGAGGCAGGACGTAGTTACGTGGGAGTGCATGGAGCTCCCTCACGTGACCCAAGGACCTGCCCACCTACCCACCCACCGTGGAAACTCGCCAAGGCCTTGTCTGGCGGCTGAGAGCTTCTTTCAGTCTTCCCTTATCCCTGAGGTGACATGTACCCAAAGCTGGTGGGGAGGAAGCATGGCTTCCCTACTTGCTTTGCAGGCCCCAGAAAACCCTAGAGCAGCTTCTGGAAAAGTCTTCCCCTTTTATTATCACTACTACCAACCACAGCAGCAGGAACGCCAGCATCTGTTCATTAACCATCTCCTCTGGGTCAGACACTATGACACGGATTAGGTCTAATACTGCCAATAACCTCACACAGTCACTGTAGAGACAAGCAGTGCCTTGCCTGTGACCCTGCAGCTAGACAGTGACACAGGTGGGATTTGAACCTGGGCCTGTCCGACTTGAGGTCACCTGGGCTAACGTCCCTCAGTTTTATCAAGCTTCATTCTCCTTACCCAGAAAAATAGCAATAAGAACAGTATCTATTTCACAGGGTTGTGAGCATTAAATAACACAGTACACACGCAGAGCTTAGTTCAGCACTTAGCACACAGTAAAGGGTTAATAAATGGTATTTTTGCTATTACTACTCTGTAAAGTCTCCCTGGAAGAAGACAGGGAAACAAAAAGAATCCACGTCTTATTTCTGAAACTTCCCCCAAACGGGCTCCCTTTCGCATGACTTACAGATGTGCCCAGGTGTACTGCCATCTACAGTCCCATCCCCAGCAGGTAAGCTTTAAAAACCCTCATGGCCATACTCACATTCTACTATTGGGGCCTCTACTTGGCTGAGTGGGATGCATTGGCCCGGTGTACCCCCTGAACTGCAGTTTCTCTTTGGGCGATTTCAACAACTTGGAACTGGACGCGGACGCGCTCAGGACGCCTCCAGTGGAAGAGCGGCTGCCTCCACCGGCACCGCCTCCTTTGCTTTTGGGCAGAGAAGGGAAGAAGGAAAAGGCTGAAGTGGGAGGAACGGGCAAAGGCGGCTTGCTGGGGGAGTTGTGTCTTCTTTCTGGAAAGGAAAACAAAGAAAAATGTCACCAAGTTTCAGTCACCTCTCCAATGGAACCCTGGAAGAGTACCCTGAAATCAGCATGTTTAGGTTAAAATATGTGTTGGTAAGTGAAAAATGTATTAAAGTCAACAGCTTTCAGAAATGGCTTATCTGGGCCCCACAGACTTCTCTCAGATTCTAGGAACCGGTCCTCCCGTTCAGGAGACATGTCAGCACAGAGAGGTCTATCGCACGTGCCCATCAGGGAACTAAAGAGACAGTCCAGATGTGACAAGACTGCCTTTCGTGTGATGTGTGGTAGAAACGAACCTCACCAGCTCCACCTTGCAGCCAAAGAGAGGAAAATGATTCAGTCATCTGCAGCACTCTGCTACTCACACTGCATACAACTCTTTCTTCCCTCCAGCACAGCACCTCTCCAATGTTCAAAATAGCAACATGTTAAGAAACAAGTTGTACCTTCATTTTTTTTGTCACTACCCACCAGCATATGACACCAATAAGAACGTTTCTAGGGTTATCTTATCATTCCTTAAGAATCTGTGCTGAAATTTTCCAGTGAATCATTTCACTCCCCTTTTTTTAATCATCTCTCTTGACTACAGATGGTACAGCTCCGGCTCACACCACTGAGATGCCAAAGGCGCAAGACAAAAATACCACAAATAGCTACGACCGTTTTTAAACCAGGAAGTAATTCACAGTGAAGCACAGACCACACAGGTTCAGCTGATAATAAATTTACGATAAATAAGACAATAAATGTATCCACTAGAGACTCTCGTTTTCTCAGAGTAAAGCGATCCATACTAACATAGATCATGAGCTGTTGAACGTCACCACCTGAAACAAGTAAATTACTTGGTAATGTTTACTCCTTAAACACTTTATTATGATGGTAGCTTAGTGGCTGCTTGCAATTAACCTTGTAATTTAAAATCACTCATTTGCTTAACTTTGTTTTAAAATGAGTGTGATCCAACATTTACTTATGACAATATGGGAACTATATGAGTACTTAAAAGTAAAATAAAACAGACCAAACCCCTTGCCGTCAATTCAGACTCATAGCAACACTACAGGACAGAGCAGAACTGCCCCATAGGGTTTCCAAGGAGCAACTCGATTTGAACTGCCGACTTTCTGGTTAGGAGCTGAGCTCTGAACTACTGTGCCACCAGGGCTGCGTGTTGCAATCAGTGACTACAAGTCTCACTTCAATGGTCTATCACCAATGGTCTCTAAAGCAGCCCTGAGCATCTCCGTGAAGCCGTGCCGACTTGTTCCTGAAAGGACACTAGTTCAGCAGTGCTTTACGAGGTGCGTATGAGCCTGCTCCACGCCAGAACAAAATCAGTGTGCGATCTACAGACAAAATTCCAACTCTCCAACTCGACCACACAAAGGCTACAATCAACTAACGGTGATTTTTTCTGCCCTCCTGCCTTTTTTCCCTCCTGATGTGAAAGTTGTGTAAGGAAGGGAAAGCTAAAAATAACAAGTTTAATAATTTTCCAAATTCCACATCAGAGTTTTTTTTTTTTTTTTAAGTTCCTCCTCTATGATCTCAAAACCCTGAACCTACTTCCAAGTGTGAGCACTTACCAGCCGGACTGTAAACACCTGTTTACATGTAAACCCCTGGGCACCTCGGAGCACGGCTTCCTTGAGGCTTGTGTTGGTCACCTTCCTCTGGAAGCCACAGCAGAGGGCAGGCCTTCGGCAATGTCTGCACATTAATTAACTCCACTCGTGGTTGCTTTAACATTTAATTCCATCAGTGTTTGCTTTTCTTGTAAAGAGCAGTGATTTTCCAGTGACCCCAGGCCAGTGGGTCAAAACCTTGGCCCCACACTGGAATAACGTAAGGAGCTGATTTGATTGGTTTGGGGTGTGGCACAGGCGTCCAGAACTTTACAAGCTCTCCTGTATGATTCTACTGTGCAGCCAAGGCTGAAAGTCTACCCTAGACTAAGTATGTCTCCAGCACTATTAACCACGCCAAGCGAGCGAACACTCGTAAGGTGCTGAGAACACCAGCCAGCACCCGGCACTAAAGGCTCTTCCTTACTATCTGCCCTACAATGGTGTTTTACAAACTGCCATCAACTGAAAACCATTTTCGTAATTTTTTTTTTTTTACCAAAGCTCACATAAAATACTATTTTTTTCTTCAACATTTTGATCTAAATTATTATCAACTCTATTGTTGATGCTCCCTACCCCACCTCCTCAGCCTAATACCAACCAGTCTCTCCCTGGGGGCATTACCAGCACTGTAGGACAACTCTCAGTACAGGACTGCAGGATGGTGGGCCCCCCACCTCCTCATCAATCAGGGCAGTTAAGAAACCACCGCCAATACATCTCCATGTGGTCCCCAAGGGAAGCAGGGCACCACCTCAGTTGAGATATATTTTCTAAAACCAATCTCAGCTATGTATCTATGAAACAATAGGTCAGATAAGCTTGTTACATGTATTTTTTACGACACATTAAAATATCCATCTACGTTTCTCCAAAAATCACCCTGCGCCCCTGCAGTGGCAGAGTGATGAAGGAACAGCCCACATCTGCGGTTCAAAGAGGGTGACCAACCAGGACTCTGACTTCTCAGAGTGCACGCCTTTTACTCCTCTCTGGGTGGGTATTCCAATTCTCAAGCGGGTGTCTGAGAACAAATGTGGTGTATTTTACCTTAAGAGCAATTGGTGCAAAGAAAATTCTCAATTCAGTTAAGTCAGTTCTGTTACAACGCTTGTTTTAAAAATGCAGTTTTGTTCCAAAGACACTGACACACAAGGGAAGCGTCAGAGCACAATGCAGACGCTACGCGTGCTCAGGTGCAATTCTGTCAGCAAGAAACCCTAGGTGAACGCAGAAAACTACATGCGGCGGAGCGGAGCCAGGTGGGAATACACCAAATGCACACACCAGCTACCGCCCTAGTTCACACCACCGGGGCTACTGGCCGCACCCACCACCTGGGTTACAACTTTCCTGCTGATTTCAGACTCCTTCCCTCCTCCGTCCTCCATCACTTCACACTAACTCATAAGCTGCAACCAGCCCCTCTGATGCCCACTTCAGCGCTTGAACCAGTTCGTTCTGGTTTGAACCCCTGCTGATAATCTGCATTTCTAACAAGTTCCCAGGAAGTCATACTTAAGAATCACTTGGGGATCTTGTTAAAATGCAGATTCTGATTTAGTCCGTCTGGAGTGGAAACAAAAATTCTCAGCAAGGGCTCAAACCAGAACAAACCGGTTCAAAGGCCTGGCCCGCTTCTACAGGCGAATTTCAGGTCTTTTTCAAGGTGAAGTGCCACATTTACTCCAGTATAAATTTCAACCATTTAACACATGTCAAACAAGTCTGTAGTGTTCAGTAGGTTCCTGTCTTTTTCAGCGTGTGTCACCAACGAAGGTTTTCAGCGTGATGCCCGTAGTCCGGCTCCCTGGAATCCCCGTGTGGTTTTTACTGCGCGCCTGGGCACAGCGCGGCGATTTTTCAGGAATGCATACATCCTGCTATGGCAGAAGTCACCATAACGCTGAGCCTGTCCTTCAATGTCCTGTTCCCACCATAGCCCACCTTCCCTTTTCTGTGGTTAATGTCTTTCTTTCTTGCCTATTAACTCTTGATATGGGATTTAGCACTAGAAAGTCAAAATTCAGAGTCAGCTGATGTGTCAATAACATTCCAAAAGAAAACTGTATTTTCTACTTAACAATGAAAGCTATTTAAAAAACTAAGAATTGAATTGGCAATCTATCACATGGATTTCTTTCATTCACTAAAACTTGAAACAGATTGTGTGTGTGTGTGTGTGTAACAGATCCTAGCTAAAAAGTGCCAGCTCAAATCCTTGTCATGCTACTGAATCAAATTGTGCCTTCACATTAAGGTCTGGTAACTTATTCTGTGAAAAGGGCAGCATCTGGCTTTTCCCTCACAAGGAAGCAGACGTAAAACCAAATTTAATTAAAACTGAGTTGAACTCCCCTCATCCTTTGAGCGTGGTTCCTTATTTTTTATAAGATTTTAAACTGGGCTTCCAGTTTTGTTTTCGTTTTTCAGAAGAATGTGTTTGTCCCTAGATCAAAAGAGAAACAGGCAATTATGGATCAGCTTAGGGACCCTACATTAAGTGGACAAAGTGGTGGCCAGATGCTAAGCGTGACAGCAGTGCGGTTTGCCAAGGAGTCCAAGCTGAGTTTTCAAAGCGCTCCTCTCTCCAGGGTCTGGCACCAGCCCAGACAAAGCACACGCTGTCCCTGAAAGAGGAAGGCACTGTGAACGGCTCCAGCCAGACACACAGACAGGCAGATAGACTGACAGGTACAGATACAGGGCGAGTCAAAGACAGACAGACGTGGGTGAACGTGTGTGTTGGGGGCCAGGAGGAGGGACAGGCAGACACACAGAGAGACACGGGGACAGGGCAGAGAGCAAGGATGGATGCCAGGGCTCTCCTCCTCCTTGTGGTGTGAATGTGACAGTGCTGAAGGCAAGGGCAGGGTGTGTAGGAGGACAGGCAAGGGGAGGAGGGACAGGACAGCCTTCTGTAGGTCTTCCAAAACGCGAAGCAACCAAGAATACTGAGCTTGCAATTCTGCATTCATGCTGAGATTAAACATATATGTTTATGTATGTATATGTATGTATGTATGAAGACCCAGGTACTCCAAAAAGGAGTTCAAAGCAAATAATTAGATCTTTCTGTATGTCATAAATATTACTGCTTTGAAAACAACTAAAAACAATTCATAATGCACAAATGTCAAAATTAGGGCACAAACCTAAGAAGCAGTCAAAGCAAATTACAACTTCCAATGTTATCATTCATGCTTGAAAGTATATACAAGGATATATATCGAAGTTGTTTTTGTTTTTAAAGTGGTTATCCCTGGAATTATAGGTCCTTTTTTTACCTTTGTGTACTGTTCAGTGTTTCTACAATGAATATGGTTTACTTGATTAACAAATACATACCTAAAAAACCAGAAACAGTATTTGGTGTTCTGGCCTCAATTTCACACGTGCCAAAAATAAGGCAAGGTACACTATCATTCGTGAGCACGATATAAATCTGTCCCGTTCTCAATGGGCGGCATGCAAGGGTGGCTAACCGCTACCCAGAAAACCTGACCAAATTCCTCTGAGTTGGGCTCTTTTCTTGCATCTCATTAAATCTTTGGCTCATGTTTTCTAACCTGAACAAGTCTCACCTTCAGCAACTATAACAACAGCTGCTGCTACTCCTGCTTAGCGGGCAGAAACCAAGTGCCAGGCACCACGCTATGAGATTTTACAGGGATTATCTCGTTCAATCTTGACCATCATCCCTACGGAGCAGATACTGTTATTATCCCCACTTTCCAGATAAGGAGGCCAAGGCTCTGAAAGCTTGAGTCACCTGCCCAAGGTCACACAGCTAGTTAAGAGGCAGAGTTGGAACGCAATCTGTGCCAGGCTGACCCCAGTGCCCAGGCTAAACCGCGTCCCAAGCCACTTGGCCCTAGATGGCATTGCTGGCAAGCCAGGATACACGGGTCAAAGGCAGGCAGGCAGATGGGAGAGAAGGCGGAGAGGGGCGTAAGATCAGACAGCAGAAGCGCATCTTCCCAAGTGCTCAGCAAAAGTAGGGTAACTATTAGTCAAAAGACTACAAAGGCCAAACACACAGCAAGGTTGCTGAAGACAGAGTTTTGGTACATTGGGGGTGAGGGGCCCAGAATACGTTCAAGGAAAACCCAGATTGTTTTGGATTTCATCTCTTTATTGTGGAAGCTGCTATCCCTAAAGATCAGCCATGGAGGTCAGCCAGCGTAGCATATTTTGGTTCAGGGCTCTTCAAACATCAAAGGTTTGCAGAATGAACTGTGGTGGGAAGTGCCATACGGGGCTGTCTTTCTGGCTTGGATAAAGAGAATCGCCTTACCAAGCTCTCATGTGAGTACCTTCTACAAAGAACCACCAGGAGGAGCAGCAAACACCACCTCGGTAGAATCTGGCCACGCCCACCAACCAACAGGACTATGAAGGCGTCTAGTCAACGTGTGGGCATTCCTGGTCACCTTCCCAGCAGCGGCTCAAGGCTGTCAGATACGGTCTTTGATACTGGCTAAGTGGTTAAGTGATATGGCTGCTAACCAAAAGGTCAGCAGTTCAAATCCACCAGCAGCTCCCTGGAAACCCTACGGGGCAGTTCTACTCTGTCCTCCCAGGTCGCTATGGGTCACTAATCAACTCGGCGACAACAGGTTTTTTTTTTTTTCTAAACTGAGTAACTAACTAGAATCAAAATAGAATGGAATCTAAAGCAAAATAAAAATATGTGACCTGAAAAGGACAAGCACTTTGGAGTCAGAAAAATGTGGGTTCAAACCCTTCCTCTGCCACTTCCTAGCTGGGTGACCCTGGGCAACTACGTGACTCTGTCCCCACTGGCAGCCTCTTCATCTGTCAAGCCTCCCATGCAGGGTTGCTGGGGTTACCTGACAGAGCTGTTATCAGGTGCCAGGAACACCACAGGGAGTAAGTTAGTTCCGCCAACGGTGGCTACAGACTTACTTCTTTACAGAACTACTTGTGAGAACAACTGCTGATCCCCAAAGCAGGGAGGAGTCAATGAAGAGCAAACCGAACCTGCCATCTTCCCCGGCGTGCTAAGGATTTAGTTTACGTGTTTAATGTGTTTGCTCCTCCAGGAAGACACCTAACTCTTCTCAGATGAAGAACGTGGAGGGACAGCTCTTAGAATTCATTTAAAAACCAATCCATTCATGCCAACGAAAAAGGATGCTCACTCAAGGTAAAATTATTTTATGAAAAGCTGGGTTATTTTCCTGACAGAACTGAGTCACTCAGGAAGAACTGCAGGTAAAACTGAATAAAGGGGAGATCAAGGTTCAAATTCAGTTTACAGCTCCAAAGGTGGAAATCTTAGGAAGATTATCAAAGTAATGATTCCTAATCCTCACAAATTTTTCTTTAAATGAAACACACACTTTTGGCTGGATCTGATCAGGTAAGGTTAAACAGGGTGCACACTCACTACAGAAAGGACTCAGGAGAATTACCAACCCACTCTTCAAGGAATTTATGATTCCATGGAATCTCTGACAGCCCCGTTCCACTAATACTCCACAGCCACTGCTGTTTAAAGGGCTTTTCATAATTAAGCTTACACATGGCTATAAAAACGTAAAATGCAGGCAAATATTTATAGATTCTTTAGCCAAGCACAGCAATTAACAGTCACATATTTCAAAAAGCTCACTTCAGAAAGTTTGAGTTGTTGATTAAGCTGTCCCTTCACAGAATTAAACTGTTTATTTGTATACCCAGGTTGAAAAAAATTTCAATTTACTATTATGCAGTTCACAATTAACTCAAAGTAACTGTCATATTTCACTCGCAGGTCGCCAAGCACAACGGGTAATGTGTCAATTGGCATTACTTGTCTTTCGTAAGTGCTATGAACCCCCTCCAAGATCCAGACTTGAGGCAGACTATCAATCAAGACTGCAGACTGTTCTTTTTAATCTCAGAAACTTTTCCTTACGTACCAACTTTGATCCCCACCTGTGTTCTCCTTAAGCTTTTGCCTTTCAAAGCTGAATCACATTCAGGACCTTCCAGTATATCTGCACATTATCTGGATAATTATCTACATTATATATACACGTATACACACACACATATACATATGGGGTCATCATGGGTCGCAATCGGCTAGACGGCAACTAACAAGAAGATGTACCTGCATGTACACATCTGTTTTTTCAATTCAGCGGCTGACTTCACAGTATCTCATCTAGCATTTCCTAAGCAATAATATCTGTGAAAACATAGCACTGGGGTGGATGCAGTAGTTCTTTATTTTCCTAATAACTACTAAAAATATACTTGGCATACCACTGTTGGCACGCCACAGACATGAAGCATTTAATGCTTTCCTCACTACTTTCACTGTAGTCAACTTTTTCCTGTAACTTTCCTTATTCTTTTCTAAAAACACTAAAATGTGCCTGACCAGCAAACCAGAAAGGACGATCCTACAGAAAAATAACTCTGTACTGTCATATATTCTTTTTAATTCCAAATCTGAGTTTTCTTTTATCTAACTTCATTAGGGTCCCGGCCACTGGATTAAGCTGGACAAAGCTGGGTGTAGCCTAATTTCTGAGGAGGAAGTAAAGCTCTGGCACCGTCCCTGGAACATTCGAATCTCAAGCTGGGGGAGACAGAGCTGAACCCTGACATGCAGTGCCTCAAAGGACAATCAGCCACAGCAGGAGAGGGGCGGACGGCAGCCTCAGGAGCACGCTTAGGGGGTGACAAACGGCAGGGGAGAACACTGAAAAAGAAACAGCTTCACCATGAAGCACTGGCATCATTTCCACTTGGGAGATTTAACTGAGAAGGATGATTTCAACACTGGCTGCCCTAGCAAATTAGTCTCCAACTGCGGCCTCTGCCAAGTGCATTTCTCCTCCCCCACGTGGAGGTGCTTTTAAAACACAACGTGAAGGCAAGTGCAGAAGAAGGAGTCCTTTACAGCACTTGGGACCCTTGAAACAACTTCTTGCCAAAGGTCTATAATCAAATTATCAAGCTCTTCAAGTCAATGCTTTATGACGCAAACAAAAGCCCCACTACAGAATTCCGGGTCTCCTGGCGTTTCCGCGTCTCTGGACAGAGCGTGCGCTGCAGCCTCCCGTTCACACCGGCTGCATGAAAGGGTGCAGGGCACAGAGAGCCCACTACAGGGACGGCAACTCGGGGGAAGGGCCAGCATGAATGGGGTGTAAATAATGTTGCTAAGAAAGGAGCAGAAATATGGCAACCTCAAAGGATCCTCTCGCCAGGAATTCTTCCCATGAGGATTGTTCCTTCTGGACTCTGCTTGCAATATGTGAGAACTATGAAAACCTTACTGAATGTTTGGGGCTATGCTACCCCACCCTGCCTTCTTAACTGGGAGCTCTTAGCAAACATTTTAAAAATGGCTTTTAAAAAATCCAAATACTTTATTAAAGGAGCTGAAAAGACAGAGAAAAGAAGAGGCACCGAAGGCTGTGAGAGCTGACCACCTGGACTGTGAGTCTAACACTCTTCTTCAGGATCAGTGTCGTAAGAACCCTGCTTCAAGGGACCTGAACGGCCTGCGTGACCGGCTCACCTTCCTCCTGTGCTCCCCAAACCAAGCCTGCTGGAGGCACGACCTCTGACCCGCGGGTCACAAGACCTCACACACACACCTGCACGACACTGGCTCTTAGGGAGGGTCCCTGAGCGTCACACAGCCATCAAACGGTTCGTGCCACCTCTGTGATCTCATGTCACGGCTGCTGCCTATCACGCCATCAGCAACACACTGGCTGACATGTCTACTTTGCTAACAGTCGTGAGGACTTTCCTCTTCTGTCCTCAGGAAGCACAATGCTCCCCAAATGATACTGAGAGCACACAGCCAGCCTGAAACACACCCAAGCTCACTATCTGACCGTTGCAGGCCATTTTCCCCAAATTCACTCCCGACTCCTTTGCACCCCATCATTCACTTGAAATGTTGCTATTCCTCACGTACCAACATGTGAGAAGGGAAAAAAAAAAAAACCCAAACCCAAAATCCATCAGTCTCCAGTTACTTCTGATTTAATGCTTTGCTCTGTTAGGGAAAAAAGCACCCCAGAAACTCAGTGAATTATCATTACAATCTGTTACAGCATGTGTAGCTCAAGCATCAAATATCCTCAGACAGCCATTTACACAAGCATCTCCATAGGCACATCTGACGTTTTGTTGGCTTTTCCCAAACGAAAGGTAAGACTATCATTAAAAAACAAACCACAACAACCAAAAAAAAACCACGAAGGCACGCCTTTTCCACTCCAACGCAATTTTTACGCGCACGCGCGCGCACGTGCACATATGCACACAGGCGTGCACAGGCATAGGGAAGGGCAGGAAGGACAGTCCCTACAGGATTAAGAACTGGGGGGAGGGGGAGAGGTAGGGGAAGAGAGAGAATTAAAGGAATCTGGGAGAACTCAAATTAGAGGAGTTTTCTGACGATTTTGTTCTAGCAACGACTTCTGTGCAGGAATCCCAGCAGGAGCGTCATCTTCCCAGGCCGAGGAGCAACCGCTCCAAGGCGCCATGGAATGACAGCACCATCTGCTGAAAAGCACTGTGCTGAGTCTTGGGGCTATTTTTCACTAGTTTTGTATTTTTTTATTTCACTGTATTCTAGATGGGACACTTTACTTCAGTCTGGATGAACATGGGAATGATAATCAAACCTCAAACTCAGAACACAACCCAAAGGGCCTCCTTCATTAAGCATTCTGTTGATAACGAGTAGGTGATTCATTTCTTTACAATGCTATGTTTTCAATGAGTTTGCAACATGCGTTTATTTTTTCCGGAGAGAGAAACAGTATCTGCCCCAACTGCAGACTGGGGCTGTCCACTAATAAACTCCAAAACCAATATTCAAAAATAAAATCAAAAACAACCGAACTAAAACTACCTGATAATTAAGAGAGAGGGATTTGTAGAAAAGTCAATTTTAGTGAATTAACAGCAATTTGATTAAAGGTTTAAGATCTTTTCATATTTAAAGCCCTACAACTGTGTAGCTAAATTTTCAACCTTAATGAAAACCATCCGATCAAGCTCATTATTGCAGAAGGCATGAAATTTGAATCCAGTGAAACTAAAGAACCCAATTGTCAGCTCACTTCCTGCAGGAAGAGAGACAGCAGAAAGAGCAAAGGTAACTCTGAACACAGCCTGTTTCCTGTGATGGGTAAGGCTGTGTGTCAACCTCCCCTCACACAAAAATCAGCATAAGCTGCTAGGTACCTTCATAACACAACCGAAAAGAACCATCTTTTCTGGCAGTCACTCCATAATTAAATGTTTATACACTCAATTTAAGTTACTGAATGACTTCCCAGGGTTACACTTTGTATTCTGAAGTCGTTCTTCCTCTTGACACAGTGTTGTTTGAAACTTCTGTGGATCTGAAGTATCTGACAAAACCGCTCTCAAACGTTCTACAGGAAACACTGTGAGCTGCCTGTCATGAAACCCCACTCACCACAAATAAGATAAAAACAAACAGTTCAAGTGTGTTACAGTGTTCTTCCACTTTTAGAGAGCAACATAACCCATGCTCTCCTGTTCTGAGATCCGAGAACTGTTTGGTGCAGACCTCAGCATTTTGTCGGAGTTAATAGCAAGCTCGGCTCCTGTCTGCTTTTGAACTTTGGCCAGATCACTCAAATGACATTTCGGAACGGCTCCTGAGGACTGCTTGCAGCAGCTAATCTCTCTTGTTGCAACTGCCCACTCTGATCCACTCCCTCTGCAGAGCTCTGCCCCCCACCACTTCGCAGCGTGTCCCTCCAGGCCTGCTGGCGGGGCAGCAACGGACACCAGGAGGGCGGAGGCCTGCACAAACTCTTTACCGACTCTGCTTGGATCGATCCACATAATGTTAGCGAAGACCTAACCCACTTTCCACAGGCTCATCCAGAACCGGGCCCCGAGCCAAGCCCGGCCTTGGAAAACTTACCCAGTGGAGCTCTCAGCCCCTGTGCAGAGGAGGGCTTGTTCTGGAGAGGCTTCTTGTTACCTTCCATTCACATACTGCGGTTGGGCTTCATCGCACCCTTGCTACTGCAAACTTGCATCATGACTTGGGTCTGCCCACCAACTCCAAATATGCTCCATGTTTGGACTTATGTAACATTGCTACTACTGTAAAAAGCACTTGAATTACAAAGGTCCTGGCAGATCAACAGAAAACGGGGGTGGAGTCTAATTTCATCTAATATGGTCATACAAGGCGTCCTGACTGCTGTAAATTAATCCTTCTATTTGAAAGGCAACTTGCCAAAACTGGAGAAGGTGGAAGTAAAAAACTTAACCAGCTAAAACGTGAATTACTCACAGCCTGCTTTTTCTGAATACCTTTAACCTGATGCCGATACTGCCAGGTAGACTAGGGAATTTACACGATTCATTATGAAACTGACATTTTAAGCCTCAGGAGACCTAGAAGTCTTAAACGTATTTCTATAAACATGAGAATCCTTTCTCCGCATGTTTTATTTCCACATGCTCTGTACTTAAAAAAAACTTTACCTGGCAACTTTTCCATCCTAATAAATCTAGTAACAAAAAGCTTAGCCCATTTTCTGTATAATATATATACATACATAGTAATTTCAGAAAAATACACAATTGATTGTCCAGAGTTTGGTGTTCAATCACTGGATGACAGATTAAAGCTGAGGATAATTTTAAGCCCCAAATTTCTCTCATTAAGTGGCTCTTTACAAACAGTGCCTCCTGCTCTGGCTGGTTCCCTATCTCGGCCCTATTATACTCCCCACAGAACTCTGCCTCCTCCTGCCAGTCACCAAATCTTACCATGAAATAGGCATGGAAAAGAACCCCCAAAAGACCTGAGTTTTTGGACAGTAAAGGCTGCGCACGTACATAAATAGACTGACAGTTCAGAACGAACGTTCTGAAATACCAAAAGAAGAGGCAAAGACTCCCCTACAGACTTCATCACCCTACACAGAATACCTGGCAAGAGTCATGAATGACGTGTGGGAAAGCTTTGGCCAGGAAGGGGCGGGGAAGAGATATGAGGCATGGAAATGGCTTCTATTAGGTCAGACGCAGGTTCTAAATTTACTGTAAAACAGAGGAGCCACACTACTTCATTTTCACTGCAAGCATTCAGCTCCAAACCCTATCAGCAAAATTAAGATCCAGGAGGTTTTTGGAAACCTACCTTTTTCAGATTCCTTACAACCACATTCAAACCACCTAAAACTATAAAACCCATTGCCGTTGAGTCCACTCCAACTCATAGTGACCCTATAGGACAGAGGAGAATTTCCCCATAGGGTTTCCAAGGAGCCTCTCACGGATCTGAACTGCCAACCTTTTGGTGCAGCTGAACTTCAACCACAGTGACACCAGCACTAAGACCATGATGGCCCTTAAGAGGTGCTACAGAAGCAAGAGAAAAGAACCACGAGCAGCCTCGGAAACACAGGGTGAGCACACTTCTCCTAAATCTTTTAAAAAATCAATTCGCAAAAAAATAAGAATTTTAGCTTAATTTGATGAAGGTTTTCTTAAGCTAGAAGGATAAAAAAAATCTACTGCTGTACTATATCTGATTGCCACAGGCCTCAGCATTGTTCCCTGCACCCACCCATTCTCCCCAGGGGAAAGCTAAGGAGTCTCTTTGATGGCATCAACTGCAGAACAGAACTGGGATGAGAGAATCCTTTCTGGGACAAGCCTCAGTTCCACATACACTGTGTGCGTGCATGTGGACACCGAGTCCTTGCTGGTCTCCTAGCATAAATGCTTGCCTTTCAAACGTTCCTAGAACCAGCCAATCCATGATAGTGCGGGAACAAAGCCTTTCTGTGACCCCGATGATAACCGAGGTGAATTTTAGCAAATGTTCTTAAATGCTACAAACACATGCCTACATCTAATTCCATATAAAAACAAGGAAGAAATGACTTAAACCTACTTTTAAGACCTACATCAAAAAAGGATGAATGGTAGTATAAGCCAGGAAAATATAACTGTGTCTGATAAAATATACACAAAACCTGGGCATAAAGCACACATTTAATTTTTAAACACACACACAGGCCCCTCAATGCCCTGAATAAAATGTTCAAGCAAATACCACTTTGTTCTGCTT
>NW_004443937.1:43446157-43448147 GCF_000243295.1 Trichechus manatus latirostris | reverse complement strand
CCAAGGAGAGATGTGACGGTGGGCAGCACGTGAAGTAGGAGGCAGAGGAACAGGGCAGACACCAAGGAAGGTTCTACTGTGGAAATTAGTGAAATCTCCAACCAATCTCGGGATTTCCTAAATTGAACCGCTGAGACGCCAGCAGAGTGTCACTCGGTGTTCTGTGGGGCAACAAACAAGCTGTTGGCAGTCACGAAGTCACAGGTTCCTGTCACCGGTGGCAGTGAGCTCTCCCTTTTACAGAAGCACACGTCTCACCAACTCCACCTCACCATCTCGGCAGGCCGGGTGGGCTGTAATCTGCACTTAAAGGAGCGTCAAGACGCCTTCCCTGCTGCCAAGGAGCACTTGAAAGGGGGAGAAAGTACTTTCAAACTTGGGAAACACCAAGCAATTCATTCAGCTGTGGGTCTGGAAGCCTGCTATCGAGAATCAGATTAGAATTCCCCAAGAAAAGTTGCCATGTTATTCTCCAGTGCTCATCAGGTATACCAGATTAGGAGAGGTGGGCGGTAAAGCTGAAATGGGGATAAGTCACCTGATCTGTCTGTGGATGGCTCTTCAGGTCTCAGCCACACTTCATGTGTGTATCCCTTCAGCTGTTCCAATTGTTCACAGGCAGGCAAATAAGATACATCCTCATGGCCCGATTTACACAGACTTTGTGTCAACCATGGTCTGACCTCAGCCCAGTCATTATTTGATGCTCAAAGTGAGCACTGTTCAAAGGCGGCCAATCCCACCAAATGCAAGGAGCATAATGAGATCAGAAACAAAACTGATGACAGCTTTCCATTGGCCCTGCAATTAATCTTACCCCAAATTATTATCCTCTCGGAGGCTACAAGTTTTGCAGACATCAATCCCAGCCTGACAGAACTAGATTTGTTCCCTAGGGTAAATTCCAGACAGAATGAATAGAAATTTCCCAAAGATGCTGGGAGAACTCCCTGTAGTTTAAATGAAGTGTTTTTAAAAACATCACTCATTTGAAAGATCTCTGCCTCCTATCATTAAATATTATCCAGACTCAAAAGACATCTGCTGCACAGGTAGTAAAAAAAGTTTGTGCTTGAGAAATTTACTTCAAAGTCAAATTAAAATTAATCGTGTGTACATGTGTGTATGTATGTATGTGTGTATGTAAGGAATACTGTAAGGCTTCAGAAAAAATAAAGGAAGTTTAGAAAAATAAATATAACATTACTCCTAGCGGAGATACTCTCATACAGGGTTGGTGGAAATACAAAGTATTACACGCTTTTGGGAAATCAATCTAGCAGCAGCTATTTACAATGAAAACAAATATCCTTTCTGTCATGGCTTGAATTATGTCCCCCAAAAAATGTGTGTTATCAGTTTGGCTAGGCCATGATTCCTGGTACTGTGTGATTTTCCTGTATGTTGTAAACCTGCCTCTATGATGTTAATGAGGGAGGATGGGTGGAGGTTGTGTTAGTAAGGCAGGACCTGATCTACAAGACTGGATGGTGTCCTGAGGCAATCTCTTGAGATATAAAAGACAGAAGTGAGCAGTGAGACAGGGGGACCTCATACCATCAAGAAAGCAGCGCCAAGAGCAGAGCACGTCCTTTGGACTGGGGTCCTTGCGCCAAGAAGCTCCTAGTCCGGGGGAACACTGATGAGAAGGCCAACAGAGAGAAAAAGCCTTCCCCTAGAGCTGACACCCTGAATTTTAACTTTTAGCTTACTCTGACTGTGAGGAAATAAACTTCTCTTCATTAAAACCAACCACTTGTGGTATTTCTGTCATGGCAGCACTAGATAACTACGACACTTTCTGACCTAAGAATCCCTTCCTGAGACCTATCTCACAGAAACGAAACCACCAGTTCTTAAGGACATATGCACAAGGGTGTTTACTGTAGCTTTGTTCACAGAGTCAAAAACCGAGAACCAGAATGAGTGTCCACAGAGGGGCAGCTGAGCAAGCACCGTACAGCCACACCTCCCAACAGCAGGCAACCTC
>NW_004443937.1:43428585-43445450 GCF_000243295.1 Trichechus manatus latirostris | reverse complement strand
TACACCACGTGTGATGAGGAGCTGAGTGTTCTTAGTTAACTTTCTTTAAATTGAGATCATTACCTCCCCTGATCAAACACACAAGAAGAAAAGGTGTAATATTACTTTGGAGTTTGATTTGAGAACTGTTGTCTTAAAAAACAAAATATAAAAGTTAAGCCTAAAAACTGGACTTCTATACACACACAGCAAATGAGACGGAAAAGAGCTAAGGCCAGCCATTCACCCTTTTGCCCAAAACTAGTGTTTTATGGGCTTGGACGGCACATGCACCGAGGAAAGATCCTCACCAGGTGGAAGGTGTTGCTCCAAGACCAAGACACGATAAATACTCCCCCTTCTGGTCATACAAAAGACCACAGCTAAGAGGGCTCAAATATGGGGGGGGCGGTATCTTAAATAGTCAACATTATGAACTAGTCTTGTGAAATAACTCCAGGAAAAGCATCCTATAGCAAATACAACTAACACGTGAATTTACATCCTGAAATGTCCCCTTTAAAGTCTGAAGCACAGGCATCCTATAACAGCTAATGATTTCAGCAGACACATCAAGGGTGGCACTGGTGAATGTTAACAATTTATATTTTATTTATTGATGCTGCGAGAAACTCACATTTTCACTGTCTTGCTCTGGTGACACAATCAGAACTGTGAAGTATTTTACTAAGTCACAGTAGTGCTAACCTTGAGTGTGGAGAATCAACAGGCAGAGATGCTGACGATCATGAAGCACCACGTGTACTAAAGCAGCACTGAGAATCTCAGCGTCCGCCCACAGAGGGCCACTCAAGTTAATCACAATACCTGGATGATGTGGCAACAGCCGGTCTTGAAAAAGAACTCGGCAGAGCAACACACAGCAACGTGGAAAGATATTTACAATATATTTTTACATTAAAAGCAAATTCATAACAAATCTAATTGTGTGTGGTGGGGCAGGGGAGCAGTGTGTAAATATCACTTTGTCCAGGGTCTAAAAGCATTCCAAGGGTAGAGGTCAAACTACAGTCCTAAGAAGACAGAGGAGCTTTATCCATTCTGATTGCATACTTAGCTTCTTGTCATTGGTTAATTTTCTTTCAATAATATCCATGTATTCATTTAATAATGAAAAACAAATTAAAATATGTGGGTTTTTTTTTTTTTAAAATCAATAAAATCTTGTCACCCAAATGAGAGCACGAGAAGTCCCAGGAAAGCACCTGTGTCCCCTTGTTTCCTGGCTTATGTTATATGACTGGATTGCTGTTCCATTAAAAGGAAATAAGTAACTTTTGAAAAGAATAAATGACTCCATGACTTGGTGCGGTACAGTGAATTACTTAATATGGCCCTTCTAACCATGATGGTCTTGTGATTCCTACAAAATGATTGGGTGGGACTATGCTAATAAGATGCTTGTGGCCCAAGGGGATTGGACAGCATTGCCAACAATACAAATAAGGTGTATAGCACCCTTGTGGAGGTGGGAACATGCAAATAATGTGTATGGAACCCTAGCGAGGGGATTGGTCAGTTTTGCCACTCCCACTAGGCTTAAAAGAGAGCCAATTCCAGAGCAGAGGGGAGAACTCACTACCACCATGAAAGAAAAGCTAGGAATAGAGGCGTCCTTTGGACCCGGGGTCCCTGTGCTGAGAACCTCGCAGACCCAGGAGAGAGAGAGTGAGCTGTTAACACCAGAGACAGCAAGAGACTGTGAGAAGTGGTGGCAGAGAAACGGCATCAGAACCAAGAGACCAGCATGAGAAATGCAGAGCGAGGTGGTACAGCGGGCATGCCAACCCATGGAGCAAGAGAGCTGAGCGTCTTCAGGCTGAGGCTTACTGGCAGAGTGGGGTGACTCCAGACACTTACTGGCAGAGCTAAAGAGCTTTGTAACACTTGCTGAACAGGGCAGAGGGCAGGCCAAGGGGTCAAGAGCCGAGAGAGAGAGACAGGCCTGCCTGTGGGCATAGCTGAGAAGCTCTCCTGACCAAAGGACTGTGTCCTGAGCTTTTCCTGATCCTGAATTGTAACCTGTTACTTCCCTAATAAACCCCATAACTGTGAGCATCGTCTGTGAGTTCTGTGTGGCCATTGCAAGGAATTATTGAACCCAGCAGAGCAGAGGGTGCTGTGGGAGGGATGGCTGGTATCAAAACTGGTGAAAAGGTTGGAGGATGGAGGTATGTCTGACCTCCGCCTCGTTAAGAATCAGCCTTGGGCTGTTGATGGTGGTTCTCCTCCCCACTCCTGAAATTAAACAAAGCAGGCGGACGACACCCTCATGCCATTCTTACACTTGACATCACTGCAATAATTATTTTCTACCCCTACAATCATTAGAAAATGTCTAAATACCGAATAGAATACACCAAGGCTTTTCATTCAGTTCAGTACACCTCATGAACTAAAAAAAAAAAAAAAAAGGTTACCATACACAAACTGAAAGAACCCCATGATCTATAAGCTAGATAAACACATCCAGCTGATGATCAAAAACCATCATGAGTCATCAGTTCCCACCCCGTCCTTGTCCTCACCACTCATCCTCCAGCCCTCAGCCTTGCTGGCTTTGTACTCCAAGGCAGAGTTCAGCTCCATCCCTACCTCACTGGCACTGCAATCCATACCTAAGTTTGTCTCTGAATCTGGCCCTCGGCTGAACTACCTCGACAGCCTGCTGCCTGGTCTCACTGCTTCCATGCTTGTCCTCTGTGGTCCACAGAGCAACCACAAATCCTCCGCTGAGGGTTGGCTCTGCATCGCCTGTACCGCCAGTCCTCAGTCCCTGCCCAGCTGGCAATGCCCAGCATCATCTGGCCCCTCTTTCTCCAACTCTATCCCAGACCCCTCTCCTGGCACTCTGTTCTTGCGCCTCCTCAGGGCTTTTCTGCCCAGCCCGTTTCCAGCTCAGGACCTTTGCACTTGCTGTTTCCTCTCTCTAGAACACTGGCCCTCCAAACGTTCAAACGGCTGGCTCCTTTTTTATCAATGAGCTTAAAAACAAACTCCTCCAAGTGGCTGTCTTCAACTAGCTTTAGCTACGTGGCCTGTCCCAGTCACTCTCCCTCATGTTATCTCCCCAGCATTTATCACTGACAGAAATAATCTAACTTTATGTGATTTCTTCTTTATCGGTGTTGTATCTCTACCTCCTCCCCCCACCAAGAATATAAACTGCACAAAAATCAGAGACATAACTTTTCTAGATCAGTGGAGGGCAATCCTAATGCACAGTAGGTACTCAATGAATATCTGTCAAATGTACGTATACCATTGCCAGTTTAATTTCTTTTAAAAGCAACTCCAAAGGCATGGATGTTAATAAAGGCACAGATATCTGTAAGAAGAAAAATCAATAAATTTTTAAACTAGAAATTAAGAAAGCTGTTCCTACAAATGGCGTAAATAACGTAAAGACACCATTTTAAGGACACCTGCTTATTATACAAATAAGGAAAAAATATAAATAAAATTATATTAGCTAGAGAGAGAATAGCCTTTTATCTGATGTTACTGAAGTTATTAGAAAAATTTAATTAGCAGTATTTGGCTTGTGGCAAGAAAAACAATGAACTCTTTTGTTTATCTGACATCATGATACTCAGTAACAAGAAATTCAGGTCAATGGTCAATTTGGAATTTCCTTTGAGAGTCACAACTCATGTCCATCTTGACACCGCTCACTTTTCGACTTGCCTGCTCTGGTTAGCTTCCCCGGCCCCCTCTGACCCTCACTGCTGGAGAAAGGCCTGGTGTGTGTTTTAACCAGAGTAACAGAACAGAATATTTTTTCCTCTGCAACAAAGTTCAATCTTTATATTGTTGACTATAGAAATAAATATGCTAATATCTAAAGATGCTACAAAATGCTATAAGGCTCAGACAAAAAGAGAAGGAGCTTGGCTCTGGACAGCTACTCTGATCTAGGGTTAAATAAACTAGGAGAACAGGCTGGAGAGAGAGCAATGACTGCTGAATCAAAAATCTACTTACTATCGTTACGTCTTCAAATTACTAAGCGTTCTCTAACGTAACAGGCTATGCTGAAGATTAAGATAATGCTGACCCAGCTGCTCTAAGCCAATTTAAAATTCCACCTGAGCTAGAACATCTATCACTAATGATTGTTTTGTGACATGTGGAGTTCACTAGATCTTGTCTAGATTTTTTTGAAGCGCTATACATTCTTATTGTATGCAAGAGAAGTAGATATGAGTAACCTGAAGACACAGCCTGTTACATTTTATCTGTGTGAATGAAATCTAATTTAGTAGTTTAATCTGTAAACTGGGAATAAAATTATCCATTCAGCTGATTGTTAAGAACAGGAAATTAGATAATACAAAAATACTTTATAAAAATTATCATCAGTATATGCACTTTTAAATGAATACCAATTGTAAAAAGATTACTATCACTGAAAGTTTCAAAGTAGAAAAAGATCCAGATTATAAAAATTTAGTGGCAAAATTTAGCTAGCATCCTGGGGAAGAAAAAAGAAATACCTCTCTTTCCGTTACCCAAAAACAAAGTTATTCAGTCATCAAATAAAATAGCTCATTCAAAAAATACTGGAAGCTGTTACTTTCCAGATCTCAGATGGCGAAAGGGGGATATTTTATAAACAGCAAAAACTTTGCTTTGTCATGCAGATACACTTAATTACTTGATGGCAATAGCTGGTCACAAATATGTGAAGTATCATCAATGATGAGAACGAGTATTTTTGCCAAAACCGGCCCATCAGATCTCAGAGAACAAGAACTCATTCTGCTCTCACACTAACATTCACCGAAACCAATTAATTAGCTTAAAAAGTATGAGTAATTATTATTTACTCATCCTTTGATGAAAATGACATTTTAGAAAAATATAATTTATGCTGGCATCTAAAAGAATCCACACCACCTCAATACACATCAAGGAACATTACATCTAAGCAATGTGTGTGACTTAATTTTTCAGGACTCTTAATCTCTGCAGAAAGCTGTAAGATCACAGCAGTGTTTCTGCTAAAGCTATTTTCATAAAGTTCTCAAAAGGCCAGATGTGTAAACAAAGGCGGGAGAGAGGGGCAGAAGTTTGACACTGAGGCCCCCCCAACATGTCTGGAGACTCACAAACCATTTACAGCAAGTGGTTAAGAGCTCAGCTGCTAACCAAAAGGTCCCCAGTTCAAATTCACCAGCTGCTCCTTGTTAACCCTGTGGGGCAGTTCTACTCTGTCCTATAGGGTCACTATGAGTCGGAATGCACTCAACGGCAGTGGTTTTTTCTTTTTTCTTTTTAAAGTAGGGGTTCAATACATACATATGATACTGACTGGTTAATGACAAAGGGTGTTAGTCTGATGTGAGCCTTTTGCAGATTAACATGAAGTTCCAGAATTCTGCTTCCAAGGTATGCTATTTCCTAGGACTAGGGTTAATCTCCCCCATGGGTCTGTCAGTTTGTCGTACTGTGGGGGCTTGCATGTTGCTGTGATGCTGGAAGCTATACCACCACTATTTCAAATACCAGCAGGGTCACACATGGCAGACAGGTTTCAGCAGAGCTTCCAGACTAAGACAGACTAGGAAGAGGGACCCGGCGGTCTACTTCTGAAAAGAATTAGCCAGTGAAAACCTTATAAATAGTCATGGAACACTGCCTGATATAGTGCCGGAAGATGAGCCCCTCAGGCTGGAAGGCACTCAAAAGATGTCAGGGGAAGAGCTGCCTCCTCCTCAAAGTGGAGTCCTTCTTAATGAGTCAAGCTTTCGGGATTTTCATTTGCTGATGTGGCACAACTCAAAATGAGAAGAAACAGCAGCAAACAGCCATTAATAATCAGAACATGGAATGTACGAAGTATGAATCTAGGAAACGTGGAAATTGTCAAAAATGAAATGGAACCCGGAACGATCAACATCCTAGGCATCAGTGAGCTGAAATGAACCGGTACTGGCCATGCTGAATCACTATGCTGGGAATGACAACTTAAAGAGGAATGGCGGTGCATTGCCAAAAAGAACATTTCAAGATCCACCCTGAAGTACAATGCTGTCAGCGATAATATCCATATGCCTACAACGAAGACCTGTTAATACAATTATTATTCAAATTTACGTGCCAATCACTAATGTCAAAGATGAAGAAACTGAAGATTTTTACCAGCTTCTGCAGTCTGAAATTGATAGAACATGCAATCCAATGCACTGATAATTACTGGAGATTGGAATGTGAAAGTTGGAAACAAAGATGAAAGATCGGTAGTTGGAAAATATGGCCTTGGTGATAGAAATGATGCCAGCTATTGCATGATAGAATTTTGCAAGACCAACGACTTCACCATTGCAAATACCTTTTTTCACCAACATAAATGGCGACTATACACATGGACCTTTCCAGATGGAATACACAGGAATCAAATCGACTACATCTGTGGAAAGAGACGATGGAAAAGCTCAAAATCATCAGTCACAACAAGGCTAGGGACCAACTGTGAACAGACTATCAATTGCTCATATACAAGTTCAAATTGAACCTGAAGAAAATTAGAACAAGTCCACGAGAGCCAAAGTATGACCTTGAGTACATCCCACCTGAATTTAGACAGCATCCTAAGAACAGATTCGACATGTTGAACACTAATGACCGAAGACCAGACGACTTGTGGAATGACATGAAGGACACCATACATGAAGAAAGCAAGAAGTCATTAAAAAGACAGGAAAGAAAGAAAAGACCAAAATGGATGTCAGAAGAGACTCTGAAACTTGCTCTTGAACATCGAGTAGCTAAAACAAATGGAAGAAATGACGAAGCAAAAGAACTGAACAAAAAATTCAACAGGCAGCTCGAGAAGACAAAGTATTATAATGACGTGTGAGAAGAGCTGGAAATAGAAAACCAAAAGGGAAGAACATGCTCAGCATTTCTCAAGCTGAAAGAACTGAAGAAAAAATTCAAGCCTCGATTTGCAATACTGAAGGATTCTACGAGAAAAATATTAAACAATGCAGGAAACATTAAAAGAAGATGGAAGGAATACACAGAGTCACTGTCTTAGTCATTTAGTGCTGCTATAACAAAAATACCACAAGTGGATGGCTTTAACAAAGAGAAATTTATTCTCTCACAGTCTAGTAGGTTGTAAGTCCAAATTCAGGGCATCAGCTCCAGGGGAAGGCTTTCTTTCTTTGTCGACTCTGGAGGAAGGTCCTTGTGATGCATCAGTCCTCCCTTGGTCTGAGAGCATCTCCGCGCAGGAAACTCAGGTCTAAAGGACGCACTCTGCTCCTGGCACGGCTTTCTTAGTGGTATGAGGTCCCCAATTCTCTGCTTGCTTCCCTTTCATTTTATCTCTTATAAGACAAAAGGTGGTGCAGGCCACACCCCAGGGAAACTCCCTTTACATTGCATCAGGGATGTGACCTTAATAAGAGTGTTATACAATCCCACCCTAATCCTCTTTAACATAAAATTACAATCACAAAACGGAGGACAACCACACAATACCGGGAATCATGGCCCAGCCAAACTGATACACACATTTTCTGGGGGACATAATTCAATCGATCACATTCCACCCTTCGGCCTCCCAAACATCACATCCTTGCAACATGCAAAACATATTCATCCCAGCATACCATAGCAAAAGTCTTAACTCCAAGTCCAAAATCCAAAAATTCCTCTTCATCTGTGAAATCCATAATACAAGCTGTTTCCAAAGGTACAATGGCAGAACAGGCACAAGCTAGACATTTCTATCACAAATGGGAGAAACGAGAGGAAAAGAAGGGATAACAGGCACCAAGTAAGTCAGCAGAACACATTACACTAGCCCTCAAGGCTTTGAAAATAAACCTCTGTTCTCTGAGACAATTTACACAATGGCCCTGCCCTCCAGACTCTAGGTATTGGCCACACTCTCCGGATTCTGAGTGGAGGCCCCTCGGCCCTGGGCTTCAGCTCCGCCTTCCAGGCCCACTGGGACAGCAACTCTGCTCCCTGGGCTTTAGGCGCACCATTCTCCTAGCCCACCTGAGTGGTGACTCCACCCTTAGAAACATCAGAGGCCATGGCTCCACCCTTTGAAACCCCAGAGGTCAGGGCCACACCTTTTGAGACTGAGGCTGCTGGGCTTCTTGTGTTCCTTATCTCTTCAGCTTCTGCTTCCTGTGGCCTCTCCGCCCTTAGGCCTCACTTCTGCATCTGCCCTGCTGGGACAAGTGTTCCAAAGCTCGGTAACTCCACCAATAAGTGTCCGGAGGCACTCCACTCTGCCTGGAAGCCTCCTGCGCACAGGCACTCAGCTCTCTCACTCCGTGGATGGGCTCCAGAGCCGTCCAGCACTGGTCTCCTGGTTCTGCTACTGCTGGTTCTCTGCCTCTGCTGTTTCTCTATCCATTCACAGTTTCAAAATTGCTTCCACATTTTAGGTCTCTGTTAGAGCAGCACCCCACTCTCGGTACCAAATTCTGTCTTAGTCATCTAGTGCTGCTATAACAAAAATACCACAAGTGGATGGCTTTAACAAAGAGAAACTTATTCTCTCACAGTCTAGCAGATTACAAGTCCAAATTCAGGGCATCAGCTCCAGGGAAAGGCTTTCTCTGTCAGCTGTGGAGGAAGGTCCTTGTCATTAGTCTTCCCTTGGTCTGGGAGCATCTGAGCGCAGGATCCTCAGGTCCAAAGGATGCACTCTGCTCCTGGCATGGCTTTCTTGGTGGTATGAGGTCCCCAGTTCTCTGCTTGCTTCCCTTTCCTTTTATCTCTTATAAGACAAAAGGTGGTGCAGGCCACACCCCAGGGAAACTCCCTTTACACTGCATCAGGGATGTGCCCTTAGTAGAAATGTTACAATCCCACCCTAATCCTCTTTAACATAAAATTACCATCACAAAATGGAGGACAACCACACAATACTGGGAATCATGGCCCAGCCAAACTGATACATGCATTCTGGGGGGGACATAATTCAATCCATGACAGCCACTATACCAGAAAGAACTGGTTGATGTTCAACCATTTCAGGAGGTAGCATATGATCAGGAACTGATGGGACTGAAGGAAGCAGTCCAAGCTGCACTGAAAGGATTGGCGAAAAACAAGGCTCTAGGAATTGATGGGATACCAAGAGAGATGTTTCAACAAACGGATGCAGCACTGGAAATGCTCACTCATCTCTGGCCAACCGACTGGAAGAGATCCATATTTATGCCTACTCCAAAGAAAGATGATCCAATGAAATGTGCAATTTATCGAACAATATCATTAATATCATACACAAATAAAATTCTGCTGAAGATCATTCAAAAGCAGCTGTAGCAGTACATCGACAGGCAACTGCCAGAAATTCAAGCCGGATTCAGAAGAGGATGTGGAACCGGGGATATCACTGCTGATGTCAGATAGATCCTGTCTAAAAGCAGAGAATACCAGAAAGATGTTTACCTGTGTTTTACTGACTATGCAGAGGCATTCAACCGTGTGGATCATAACAAATTACGGATAACACTGTGAAGAATGGGAATTCCAGAACACTTCATTGTGCTCATGAGGAACCTGTACACAGATCAAGAGGCAGTCATTCAAACAGAACAAGGGCATACTGCGTGGTTTAAGGCCAGGAAAGATTTCATCAGGGTTGCTGTATCCTTTCATCATAACTGTTCAATTTGTATGCTCAGGAAATAATCCGAGAAGCTGGACTATGTGAAGAAGAATGCATCATCAGGAATTGAGGAAGACTCATTAACAGCCTGCCTTAGGCAGAGGACACAACCTCGCTTGCTGAAAGTGAAGAGGACTTGAAGCACTTACTGATGAAGATCAAAGACTACACACATCCTTCAGTATGGATTACACCTCAACATAAAACGAAAATCCTAACAATCGGACCAATAAGCAACATCATGATAAACAGAGTAAAGACTGAAGTCATCAAGGGTTTCATTTTACTTGGATCCACATCAACATCCATGGAAGCAGCAGTCAAGAAATTAAAGGATGTGCTGCACTGGGCAAATCTACTGCAGAAGGCTGCTCTGGAGTGTTAAAAAGCAAAGATGTCACCTTGAAGACTAAGGTGCACCTGACCCAAGCCATGGTGTTTTCAATTGCTTCACAGGCATGCGAAAGCTGCACAATGAATAAGAAGACCGAAGAATAATTGACGCCTTTGAATTATGGTGCTGGCGAAGAATACTGAATATACCAGGGACTGCCAAAAGAACGAACAAATCTGTCTTGGAGGAATCACAGCCAGAACGCTCTCTAGAAGCAAGGATAGTTTGAACACGTTATCAGAACGGATCAGTCCCTGGAGAAGGACATCACGTTTCATAAAGCAGACGGTCAGCAAAAAAGTGGAAGACCCTCAACGGGATGGACTGACACAGTGGTTCCAACAATGGGCTCAAGCATAGTAACGATTGTGAGGATGGCGCAGGACCGGGTGGTGTCTCGTTCTGTTGTACGTAGGGTCGCTGTTAAGTCGTAACTGGCCCAATGGCACCTAACAGCAACAAAAGAGTTAGCCTCAGTAGATAGCTCCTCAAACATCAGAGGAAACTCAATCCAACCACCTGAGCTGGTATTCACTAAAACACGGAATAGGTATGACTCCTCAACATTAACAATGTTAAATCACAAGTGAAAAACCCTCTCCCTTTCTAAATCTCTTCCCAATTCTTCTGATAACATCATGCTACCATGTGGGTAACACTTGCCTAAAGCATGCCAGGCTTCTTTTCAACAAACGGAGCAGGGGCATCAAGCTCAGAGCTGGCACCGGCAAGAGTGTCAACACAGATTTTAATTACCTTCTTTTCATTGTATTTACTCTTAACACTTACCTTCTGTTTGTGGCAAACAACATTAGTTCTCCTGTATATGGCTCTGACTAGGTTTTCTTTATAAATGGATTTATCTAAATAAGTGATGGGAGTTAAAGAAAAACACTAAGTGGAATTAAGTAAGCAAATCCTAAGAAGGGATCGTGGTTGATTAAGGTTGGGCAAGAGTGGTCCAGGCACATGTGCCTACTGAGGCTCTGCTCAGGGACTCAGGGCTGAGCCGGAAGTGGAAGGAGTGGATCAGCTTCACAAATCTGAGGCAAAACACTTCAACAGCTGACATCCAAGGACGGGTTTCAATTAATTATAGAGATTCTAAATGTAGCACCTTGAGCTAAATTGACATCATTCATTTATTTCACCTAAGTGAGATCACCCCCTATGTCCGCTTAGAAGAGAAATAAAGGCCCTCTTCCTAAGTGAAGTCAAAGATCAGTAGCTGAGCGCCATGCAATGAGATGCAAGCACACAGTGTTCACAGCCACCTGGAAATCTCTTTCCCAAAGGGACCCTATAGTCATCTGCTAATTGTACTGCTTCAGATTTCATTGTAAACGTATGTAACTAGGACCACAGCTTATGCTATTCAGTAGCCAGCTTAGGACCAACACAAAGCAGCTATCAGTAACTGACCAACTCAAAGTCCCAACTTGGTAAACAACCTCAAAACAATGGGGCTTCTGGCCCTGCTTCATACTTATACTACCAAGTTTTAGAGGCAATTAATGGGACATTTAAAAAACCAGTCACTGCCGAGTTGATTCTGACTCACGGCAACTCCACGTGTTTCAGAGAAGACTGTGCTACGCAGGGTTTTCAATGGCAGAGTTTTCAGAAGCAGATCAGCAGGCTTTTCCCCCAAGTGCCTGGGGGTAGATTAGGACCTCCAACTTTTCAGTAGTAGAGAGCCAGTTAACCACGTGCACCACCCAGGGACTCCTAAAATGTGACGTCACCAGCACATAATAAGATTAAAAAATCTCTTTAAAAAACAGAGGCCTCTTTTCTTGCCATCAGCAAATGAGAGAGCAGACTGTGGCAGCCATGGCACGAGGCGCAGGGCGCACAAAGGGGGCTCTGAGGGGGTGGGCTGCACCTCTGTGACAGCCATGTGTCCTGTCAGGACTGTGTATCAGAATTACCCTTGGCAGTTACTCAAAATGCATATTCCTGGGTCCTGTCCCTGGAGACTCCCATTCAGCTGGTATGAAGTGGGCCTTGGGAAGCCGCCCACTTAGGAAGTTCCCCTTGGATTAAGAGACACAGCAGGCATCCGATTCAAACTGCATTTTTAAATTTGAAATCAGCAGTACAAACATCCCCTCACTCTTTAAAGTACTGAATACTGAAGAGAGCTTTGAGGCATGCCGAACTGTTTCAAAACATTCAAACAACATCAGGAAAACACGGTATTACCGTGTAGCTTCCGAGGACAGAACCAATCTATATAAGGACTGTGAAAAATTGGGCACGACAGAATGACACCATGCTCACTCACCATCACTGCTCAAACGGAGTCCAACGCTGACTCCCGAAAAGCCTGCTTGGCAGCGCAAAAGCGTGTGACCTCTCACTACTGTGGGTACAAACTGCTCACCAGTCCAGGACAGCGTCCCGCCAGTACTAACTGGCTGCCAGCTTTTCCGCCATTGTAGCCTCCCTCCCTGTCCTGGCAGCCATGCTTCTAGAGGATCCGCCTGCTGGCTTTTGTAGCAACTGCTCATTTGTTCATAAAAGTCACAGATAAATATCAGCAACACGTGAATTAACAGAAGAACACCCACAGATGTCCACCAACTTCCCTGAAAGATAAGAAACTGTAATCTCTCCTTGGCAGGACAGTTTCCTCCTAACACTGTAATAAACAGACTCCAGTGGCCACTCAGGAAAATGTGAATGTGAAAAACTGTGTGTGTTAATTACGGAATACAAGCACGTGAAAACTGGCCTCCTGGAATTACAAAAAAAAGAACAGGTTCCAAAAAATCTCCTTCCTGTCACAAACCCTGAACCCAAAGTCAGAGGAGACAGTGGCAGCGTCAGGAATGGCTCTGGAAGCTGGGGGCCCTGGCCACCTCTCTCTCCTTCTCTCCAGGTGAGCAGGGTGTCACTCCTAAACCACCACATGGCGACCCTCTCCACTTCACACCACTACCCCTACCCCCACCCCCAAACACACCCATCCACCTCCAAACATCCCGTTAGTTCCTCCGACTTCTCCTGGACTCCTGCCTCAGAGAGGGCTCCTCTAACATCTGCCGGCCGAATCCCTCTCTCGGGGCACGTGGCCCTCATCCTTCTGCCAGGGACCCTCCTCTCCCGTCTTCACTCGCCACCCCCACTCCGAGCCTCTGTCAGTCTGTAGCCACAGAGGCACCTGACGGTGTGAATCCTGCCTTCACCCTTCTCGTTTGCCACCATACCTGTCATTTAACAAGTATGCCATCAGGAGAAAGCAGGCTTGGCGTGGACAGACTGGGCAGGAATATGACTTAAAGACACTTCCCTCACACACTGACATTCTAAGAGGTAGACAGAGGAAGATAAACAAATCTCCATAAACTGCTGTAGCCACTGAATGAAGTCCCCCGGGAGCGGAAGCCAGAGGGCCTCTTTCTGCCTTGAGAAATCCTGGAAGAGGCAGCATCTTTATTTCGGCCTTGGCAGCCACACTCCTGCTGTTTTCATGCCCCTGCTTCCTCTCTTGCTCCTTTCCAACCCACTCTGCCCATAGGTCCTGCTGGAGCACTACCAAGTCACATCACTCTGATGCTGAAAACCCTGCATGGGTCTCTACTGACACATCAAGGCCAGGGGGCTCTGACGGGCAGTGATGCCCTCTAAGCTCGTCTCAGCCTGCCTGTGCACAGAGCTCATCCACATGTGGGTACATCAGCTCAGGACAACAGAGATGCCCTGCAGGACATTCCCGACAGCCTGCAATGTCCTGCCTCCGCCCTTGCTTGTGTCACCCGTCGCCTGCCCGGGACCACCAAATATGGTTGTCCAGAGAACAAACTGCAGCTGCATGTGGCAGCCCTGTTGCCATCAAAACGCTTCCCATCTTAGGAGACTGTATTTTTAGAAAAATATTTTCTGCATTTTCCACAATGGATGTGTATTATATGTTTAAAAAGTGAGAAAAAATATTACACGTGGGAAAAAATCCATCTACTCTTCAAACTCTAACAGGAAGGCTATTTTCTCTAAGAAGCTTTCACTGAGTTACTCACCAAGATGCAATCTGAGCTCCTCGTTATTCTTGAGACCTTGGACTGTGTTCTGTCTTTAGATACACATCTTCCCATATCTACAGCTGTACCTCTATCTCCCTCGCTCTGACACCTATCATACACCAGGCATGTATTAGAGGCTTTAACCAGATGATTACATTTACTCTCCACCATGAATCTACGAGGTTGGTATTACCAAGGAAGCCGAGGCTAGATAACTTGCTCAAGGCAAAGAGCTAGCCTATGGTTCTTGCAGAGTTTAAATCCAGCCCAGTCTGGCTTCGAAATCTTTCTAACTCTAAAGTACTCAGCAACTGACTAGCTGCTGTTTCCATTACTAGCTTCTACGAGTCAAACATGGAGACAATATTGTGGTCACCTTTGTCCCCACGCTGGTGACAACCCTGGGGCCTCATCCAGAAGCAGGAACTCAAAAAAACGCTGTTTTTTCTTTTACTAAATCAAAGATATATTTCTTGGAAAAAAAGAGTGGGAGGTTGATTATGATGGTGTCCCAGCAGCAAGCCCTGTAGGTTCCAGCTTTAAAATGTATCTCACAGCTCTGCTACCTCCTCAGCTCTACGCCCCACCTTAGTCTCCGTCCAGACTTTATCATCTTATCTCTGGCTTTGCAACTGCTCTCCCTGCTTCTACTCTTCTTCCTGTAATCCATTCTCAGCAGATCAGCCAGTGAGGTGGGACTGTGCTCCTCCCTTACAGAAACCTCCCAGTGGCCTACAAGGCTGTGCAGGATCAGGTTCCTGCCTACGACGCCGGCTGCCTCGAGTCCCCACACCTCCCTCAGGCCCACCCTGCAGCGGCACCGCTTTCTTCAGATCTGTGCACCGTGTCCCCTCTCTGCAGGGAAGGCTCTGACTCCAATCACTGCGTGAGTGGCTCCCTCAAGTCACCTAGGGCTCCCCTCCTCAGAGGCCTTCCTTAAACGTTATCTACAGAAGGACACCCGTCACTCTGTCTCAAACTTACAACTGCAGTAGTGAGGACAGTGAGGAAACAGCCTGCAGTGATTAGTCAGAATCTTATTTTAAACACTTTAGGTGGCACTTTGACAACGCAAAACAACCTTATTTGGACTCTTAAGTGATAAAACACACAAGTAACAGGCTTAGCCACGACTTGTCTGTCAGTCTGTCCTACTGTGGTGGCTTGCGTGTTGCTGTGATACTGGAAGCTTTGTCACCAGTATTTCAAATACCAGCAGTGTTACCATTGGTGGACAGGTTTCAGCAGAACTTCCAGACCGAGAGAGACTAGGAAGAAGGACTTGGCAATCTACTTCCAAAAACAATCAGCCAGTGCAAACCTTACGGGTAGCAGCAGTACAGGAGGGCCCAGTCCCTGGAGAAGGACATCACGCTCGGTAAAGTAGAGGGTTAGCGAAAAAGAGGAAGATCCTTAACAAGATGGATCGATACGGTGGCTGCCACAATGGGCTCGAACACAGCGACAATGTGCAGATGGCATAGGACTGGGCAGCGTTTCCTTCTGTTGTACATCCATCAGGTCACTGTGAGTTGCGACCAACTCAATGGCACCTAACAACAACAACAGGCTCGGGGCCTAGAAGCCCAGGGATGGCTTACCCGTTGCCGTGGAGTTGATTCCGACCCACAGCGACCCTACAGGACAGAGTAGAACTGCCCCACAGGGTTTCCAAACAGTGGCTGGTGGATTTGAACTGCTGATCTTTTGGTTAGCGGCCATATCACTGAACTACTGTGTCACCAGGGCTCCAGGGATGGCTTAGGAGCTCACAGAACCTCTGAAATCACAATGCCGCCATCTAAGCACCTGCGCATTTTGATGGGGAAGAGGTCACAATATCATCGTATTCACAGAGGAGAACATGACACCCAGAAAGATGTAGAACCACTGAACTTGGAAGTTTCACAATTACATTCCTTTAAAAAGCCATGCCTCCACATTGTGTGTGCCGTCTAATTTTAACATCCCCCAAATTCACAGCCATGGGACCCAGAAGGAAAGAAATCCTTAGCTAGACTGATGTGCTGTTTCAACAGAGATCTTTAAAAATGACATTTTCTCCTGATTAATTTCAATAAAAATCAGAAAATGCACATAACTTTCAATAAAAACCAGAAAATACCCAACAGCTGATAGGTATTAACCCATTCAATGAATTAGAAATCCTACTTCCTGACGGGGGAGGGGTATTATTCTGCCCTACCCATGCTGTCCGCAAGCCTTCCGCTTAATCCTGCTTTACCTTTAACCCTCTAGTAATTATTTTTGAATGGTGAAGCACTTACCATAATGTGATTGAAATGCCTGCGGTTTGACAACCTGATTACAGTCGTTACACACCACCAAGTAGAAATCATCATGGGCTGGACAGAGACCAAATATTGGCATGTCTGCAACAAAGAGACAGAGCATCATTCACTCATCTGGTTCTGATCTGATACGAAGCGGAGCTGCCTTACTATAAAGCGCACCAGGACAAACATTATCCCAGCTTAAACATAATTGACGTGGGAGGCCATGAGTATTCAGAGAAAAATCAAATCAGGCTTATAGAGACACATATACAAAGAACTAAAACAAAAGTCCCCTGAAATCCTCAGTATGAGGTAAAACAGACGAATCTATTAAAATGCAAACAATGAACACTTTCCCATAATAAAGTAACTTTAGATGAACTCTTCAGGGTTCTGGGGAAAAATCCGCAATCATATAAAATGCTTCGTAATTCACAAAGGTGCACCATCTACGTTGTGTGGCTGTGCATTCGACTCCAGCCATCGGCCCCTGAGTGCTA
>NW_004443937.1:43411757-43427051 GCF_000243295.1 Trichechus manatus latirostris | reverse complement strand
GGGGTGGTTAACCAATGTCATAAAACAACATGTGTACTACTGTTTCATGAGAAACTATTTGTTCTGTAAGCCTTCACCTGAAGTACAATAAAATAAAAATAAAAAAATAAAAAATAACGCCAGGCTCCAGGTGATCCTGGGATGCAGCAGCAGCAGTTCCCAGGTGCTATTTTATCCTCACAACCATCTAGGTAGATACCATTATACCCTCACTCTAAAGAGGAGGAAACTGAGTCACAGAGAAGTGAAGTGATGTGCATAAGGCCAACAGCTGGGATTCAAGCCCGGCTCACAGCGGTGAGTGGATTTGGTCCCTCCTAAAGATCAGAGGAATAACGATTTCTAGAAATTCCTTCCAGATTTCAACTCCCACCACTTGGAACATCAGGGCTGGACACCTTCAACTGCATCAACTGGTTAGAGAACTAAGAAGCTTCCAGTGGGCTGCTGACTTCTGTAACTAAGCTTAATTATTTAATGAAAAGTAAGAGCCAAACAACGTGCTGTCTTCCTTGAACATGTGCCCACACTGAGTTAAATACAGTGACCGTGGGAGAAGGGGAAAGGTTACATCCACGCAACATCAACGTGTAACAAGCCGTTTTCCATGACTAGTTTCAGGACGTGACACTGCATTCTTAACGATAAAAACTCGAAGTATATTACCTGAAGTTTCACAGAACTATACACTAAATGCATCTGATACAGGACTATTAATAAAGGCATAATATGAATTATATAAATTGTATATCATTCATAATTTACAGCTGAAAAGCATGAAATGTCTACAAACAGCAAATCAGTAAGTTTTGTTAATTAAATCAAATCAATCTGTTTCATTAAATAAGTGGTTTTAGTTTAGTTCTAGGCCTCTGCATTTTTCTGGTTTTCCACAGGACTGAATGTCAAGCAATACTGTTTTGTCAGATACTAGGTATGTCTGGTGACTAACTCCTAATTTATAAATTAGGCAATTAAAACAATAAAAAGCTGTATTGATTCTTTCAAGTAATAAGGATTCAATTTGCCACAACGACATTTATGTAGAAGATTGTTTCTACCATGCATCCTTCGACGCTTCCATGAGACTTAAACGAAAACACTAGTAAAACTAAGAGGGCAGAGGTCACCCTGTAAGGGACCAGGAATCTACACTTTTGTAAAAGCTTACGTTTCTTCAATAACTTAACGTCATTTGCAATTGATGATGGCAGTAATAATGATAATCAAAAGGTAAGGAGCTGACATTTACTGAGAGAGTACTATGTGCCAGGCCCTGTACTAAGCCTTTGTACGTGGCTTATCCCACTGATTTCTAATAACAATCCTACAATACAACTCTCATTTTACCGATGGAAAAACTAACTACTATGACCTAGCAAGAAAGCAGCACAACCAGGATTCAAACTCAGGCTTCCACGAGCCTTGAGTTCAGTTCTTAACCTCTCATTAGCATGTCTTGATAAAAAGCATGCCGTGTACGCACGCACAGACCCTGTGGAAAGAAACATGGTCTACTCAAATCCCGTTCCTACCACCTTATGAAATGTCAGGAAAATCTAAAGCAACTTTAACTTTAGATCTGTAAATTCTTTACTTTTAGACATCCATATTTGGGAGTAAGCTACAGGATACAAAACAAGTTAAGTAAAATGTCTCCTTCAGAAAAAAAAAAAAAGGGGGGAGTTATATATTCTTTTTCTACTCTGGGACATTCCAGAGGCCTTAGCAACAGGAACAGAGTGTGGACTGTTGTGGCAACAGAAAGAAATGAAAGAATTTGTGTGAGATAGTATATGTGTTTCTGAATATTTGCAAAGTATAAATTCACAATGAGCCCATCTACAAATTAACATACGCTACTTGCCCAAATGCAGGAAAAAGCTTGATTTACCACAGAAAATAAAATATCAAGCTAATAAAAATGGGTTCCTACTGCATTAATAACGTTTACAAAATAAGTATGCAACTCAAACCACTGTACTGAAAATGAAAACTTCTAAAATTCTACCTGAACTCATGGATTCTCAACTAATTTGAAAGAATGAATTTTATTGTTGTATAAGCCCTAAATCTTTCTCAGGATTTGGGTCACCCCATCTTTCAATTAGCAAGTGGCCAGCACCCACCTAGGCCATCGTGCACTCTGGCACACAAGGAAGGAGTGAGTGTACGCACACATGGCAGCGCATGTCTGACGCAGAAACTCCACAGCCAAGTGCAGGATGAAGCCCTCTCCCAGAAACAGGCCCTAGAAACGGTGGCAAACGTACTCCATTACTGTGGTGTTGCTGTTCTGAGGACTGGGCAACAAAAACCAACCAAACACGTGTGTTTAACAAAGCATTTAACCTTTGCAGGACCCTGTGCGTTTCCCGCCTCCCACGCGCCCCAAACTCCTGCACGCCACTGACTCCCACATTTCTTTCTCCAGCACAGACACACCGCTCCGGAGCTGTCTGGACTCACACACCCACTGCCTATTAGCTATCACCATCTGGACATCTTACGCGCGTCTCAAATCAAACAAAAAATGTCCAAAAGAACTTGGCTTTCCACCCTGCCGTGGTCCCCCTGCCCTCACAGCCTTCCCTCTTTTGGATAATGCCACAACCCGTCCCCCCACTCACTCAAACTAAAAACCCAGGGGTCATCTCTGACGTTTCTGTCCCTCATCACAACCAGCCAACCAGCGGGTCTTGTCAGCTCCACGTCCCCCCACTGCCACAGCTGCCACCATAGGGCCTGTCACCAGCACCTTTCCACCAGACTATGGATGCAGCCTCCTAGGTGGTCTACGATCCCTGCCACATGACTCCCAGACTGGTGCTTTAAAATCCTCCACCAGATCACACTGTTCCCCCTTCTTACAATTCTCCAGTGGCTTCCGACTCCCCCCACCCCGGCCCTGCCCCTTCTCTCCCTGGCTCATCTGCTCCAGGCACGCTGACCTCCTTCGTCTGCTCGGGCACAGAAAGCTCCTTCCCCACCAGGCTCTGCCCCTGCTCCTGTGCCCGGTGCACCCTCACACTTCAGGTCTCCGCTCCAAGAGCTGCTCCGCCCTCCCCAATCATTCACTCTCCATCACTGCTATTTCTAACAGAGCGGCTAGGAGTGTGGGTCGGCCACAGTCTCTGAATCCTGGCTCCTTCGTTCAAAAGCTACGTGACCTCGGGCAAGCTCTGTAACCTCTCTGAACTTGAGTTTCCTCATTTTGTCAAACGGTGATGACTAGGCTACCTACCTCACAGGGTAATTAGACAGACAGAGAGTGAACACACGCAACACCTCAGGAGTGCCTGACCCCGGGAAGGGCTCATCCCCATGGCCTGTGAGACAGGAGTCACGCGTCCCCGCTCTACTGGTCAATAAACCAAGGCACACAGACGGTGAAATCTCACGAGGCAGGAAGCAGCAGGGCCAGGATTTGAACCTAGATCTGCAGGCTCCCGAGCTCAGGCATTTTCTAGTGTTCTCCCAGAAATACTCTAGAACTGGGCTCCTGGGTACATTCCCACTCCCAGATCAGGCCTGGGGGCCTCCACTCACTCAGACAAGTCAGCTTCCTCAGGGGCCAGAGTTTCTCCCTGCTCCAGCCTCCTCCACCCTGCTGCCAGAGCCACCTACCTGCACAGCGATGACCCCACTCACCTCCTAGAGGCCTCTGCTGGCACCAGGCTAGGGCTGGACACCAGATCCACCTCTGCAAACAAGACCCTCAGCACTCTCCCCTCCTCAGCCTGAGTCCACCTGCTGCAAGTCTTGAGATTGTCCCGGCATCCCAGAACCTGCTGTATTCTCCCAGAACCCTGCCTAGTTCCGGCCAGCACAGCTCCTGTGGCATGGGAAAGCCTTCCCCTCTTTTCTTTCTGAAATTCCCACCATTCAGCAAGAACTGGCTCCACTGCCCCCTCTGCTGGGCTCCTGCTCATACGGCTCACACTCCTCCCGTCACACACTGACTCACGATGATGAACGGCAGCCTGTACCTGAACACCTGACGCTGGGCTCCTCGTCCTGCCTCACACAGACGCTGAGAGGTGAGCTCTCACGGTGTGTTTGCCACGTAAACGACTGCCACTTAGAACCCTTCTGTGGCTTCCAGTTGCTCTAAGGACAAAAACTAAGATGCTTGATCTGGACCAAAGGTCCTGAACAGCCTGCTCTGCCTCCCTCTCCCTGGCTCTCTGCGTCCTGCCCCGCTGGCCTTCGTTTTGTTCCTGGAGCACACCACGCTCTCTCTCCTGTCCCAGTAGCTGGGCACTTGCTGTTCCCTCTGCCTGGAACTCAGTTCCCCCAGATCTTTACCTGGCCTGTTCCTTTACTTCATCTAGTCTCAGCCTCAGGGTCTCCTACTTGGAAACTTGGCTAGGCAGGCCCCGTTACATGCTCTCAGAAGGCCGACAGCCTTGCTACACTGTCCCCCGTCTGTAATTATCCTTCTAGCTGTGTGAGCCTCAAACACTGTCTCCTCCACCAGCCTGAGCTCCACATGTCTTACTGGTGGCTATACCACCAGTGCCTAACCTGGCCCACAGGAAAAGCTGCATGCATATGTATTAAATATGACTTGATGAATAATAATTAGATAAGGTTCCTGTGATGAGATCATAAGTCAAGGCTATAATTATGCCTTTACCTCACTGAGGGACACATGATCATCTGTTAGAATTGGGTATGCCATTCCTGAGACCAAAGTTCAAGGGGAGCAAAATCCTACAGCTTAAGTGAAAATACTTAGCACACGCGTTCATACTTGGAGGCTTTTTCCTTGTAATATTTCCATGTTTCACAGTCAGATCCTCAAATCTGCACACTGGCAAACTCTTTTGATAGTGTATCTGGAGCAGTACCCAATAAAGAGTTTTGGGGTCAGACTGTCGTTGTTAGGTGCCATCATGTCAGTTCAGACTCATAGTGACCCCATGTACAACAGAACAAAACACTGCCCGGTCCTGCGCCATCCTCACAATCGTTGTTATGCTTGAGCTCACTGTTGCAGCCACTGTGTGAATCCATCTCGTTGAGGGTCTTCTTCTTGTTTGTTGACTCTCTAACTTTACCAAGCATGATGTCCCTCTCCAGGGATTAGCCCCTCCTGATAACACATTCAAAGTAAAATATGTAAGAGGAAGTCTCACCATCTTCCCTTCTAAGGAGCATTCTGGCTGTACATCTTGTAAGACAGATTTGTTTTAGTTCTTCTGGCACTCCAAGGATTACTCAACATTCTTTGCCAACACCATAATTCAAAGGCATCAATTCTTCTCCAGTCTTCCTTATTCACTGTCCAGCTTTCACATGCACACGAGTCAACTGAAAATACCACGGCTTGGGTCAGGTGCACCTTAGTCCTCAAAGTGACATCTTTGCTTCTTAACACTTTAAAGAGGTCTTTTGCAGCAGATCTGCCCAATGCAATACGTTGTTTGGTTTCTTAACTGCGGCTTCCATGGGTGAATGGAATCACCGACAACTTCAATATTTTCTCCATTTATCATGATGTTACTTATTGGCCCAATTGTGAGCATTTCTCTTTTCATATTGAGGTGTAATCCATATGAATGCTGCAGTTCTTTAAGTTCTTCAAGTCCTCTTCACTTTCGGCAAGCAAAGTTGTATCATCTGCAAATCACAGGTTGTTAATGAGTCCTCCTCCAATCCTAACGTCACATTCTTCTTCATATAGTCCAGCTTCTCGGATTATCTGCTCCGCATACAGACTGAATAGGTATGGTGAAAGGATACAACCTTCATGCACACCTTTCCTGATTTTAAACCATGCAGTATCCCCTTATTTTATTTGAACAACTGCCTCATTGTCTATGTACAGGTTCCACAGAAGCACAATTAAGTGTTCCAGAATTCTCGTTCATCACAACGTTATCCATAACTTGTTATGATCCACACAACTTCCAATTTTCATGGATTTATACGTCACACATTCCACATGCCAATTATTAGTGGATGTCTGCAGCTGTTTCTTCTCATTTTAAGCTGTGCCACATCAGCAAATGAAGGTCCTGAAAGCTTGTCTCCATCCCCATCACTAAGGTCGACCCTACTTTGAGGAGGTATTTTGAGTGCTTCCCAACCTGAGGGCTCCTCTTCCAGCACTGCATCAGACGATGTTCCACTGCTATTCGTAAGGTTTTCATTGGACAGTTTTTTTAGAAGCAGATCATCAGGTCCTTTTTCCTAGTCTGTCTTAGTCCGGAAGCTCGGCTGAAACCTGTCCACCATGGGTGACCCTGCTGATATTTGAAATACTGTTGGCATAGCTTCCAGCATCACAGCAACACACAAGCCACCACAGTACAACAAAACAGCAGACGAGTGGTGGGGGGTCAGATGACTTGGATTCAAATTCCTGCTCTTCCTCTTACTAGCTGTGTGAACATGGTTAAATTATCGAGCCTCTCTGAGCCTCAGTTTCCTCACCGTAAAGTAAGGTTGATAGGACCTATACTTCATAGGGTTACTGTGAGGATTAAATGAGCTAATCCGTGGAAAGCACTGAGTGCCTGGCATGTACTAAGTATTCAATAAATGTTAGCTAAAGAAACAAAACACAAAATACAGACACACGGGAAACGTTTGCCTCAGGAGGTTAATGTACATACCAAACGGCAATTTCCTATCTGACAATGTAAACTTAGCTCTCAAGCGGCTGCGCGCTCCTCCTGCTGACCACACAGTCCCCCCTAGAGGCAATGAAAGGCAGGGCAGTGCAGAGGAGACACAGTAGGTATTACAGACTGAACTGTGTCCCCCCAAAATGTGTGCCAACCTGGCTAGGATTCCCAGCGTTGTGTGGTTGTCCACCATTTTGTCATTTGATGTGATTTTCCTATGTGTTGTAAATCCTACCTCTATGATCTTAATAAGGTTGGATTAGTGGTAGTTATGTTAATGAGGCAGGACTCAATCTACAAGATTAGGTTATGTCAATCTCTTTTGAGATATAAAAGAGAGAAGCCAGCAGAGAGACAGGATGAACCACCAAGAATGAACCAGAAGGGGAAGGTGTCCCTTGGACCCAGGGTTTCTATGCTGAGAAGCTCCTAGACCAGGGGAAGACTGATGACAAAGACCTTCCTCCAGAGCTGATAGAGAGAAAGCCTTCCCCTGGAGCTGGCGCCGAGATCGGACTTTTAGCCTACTAGACTGTGAGAGAATAAACTTCTGTTTGTTAAGGCCATCCACTTGTGGTATTTCTGTTACAGCAGCACTAGATGACTAAGTCAGCGGGGCTCTGCTGGCAGAGGCCCAGTAGCCCACGCTTAGGAGCTTGGGCTTGACCCTGAAACCCAGGGAAATCCAAGACTTTCAGCAAGGAAATCACAAGATATGAAAGGAAAACTCCGGCATGAGCCTGGTTCGACCTAGGTAAGGAGGCAAGGGTGGTCACCAAGGAGTGAGACAGGAGGAGCGGCGAACTGAAGACGAGGGAAGCCCGCCTGAAGACTTCCTCTAGGGGAACCTCCAGAGAGACCAGGGGTGTGGGGTTGACGCAGACAAGCGTGTAGCTTCTTCCTACCTCACTGCAGCTAACGGCGATGTGTGGGCGGTGGGAGAGGGAAAATGGAAGAAGGTGGTTTGCCAAGGCCTAAGAGCACAGCTGTTAATAAGGCAAGACTCTGGAACCAGGCTGGCTGGATTCAAATCACTTACTAGCTCATACCTCAGTTTCCCATCTATAAATGGGTAAAATAATAGTACCTTCCTCGCAGGTAGCTGAGAGGGCTAATGGACACATGTAAAATGCCTAGAACAGTGCCTGGCACATATGTCACACAACGGAGTTAGTGTGGAGCTATTTTTATCAGCCCCCCCAGCATCTTCCTCTGGTGTCTGAGCCAACAGCGGCTGTGCCTTTCCCTCACATTCCACTCATCCCCCACAACAACCACACTGATGTTCTTAATTCATGAAATCACATGCCGACTGGCCTGATTAACCCTCAGGCGTTCTCCAATGGAGTCAGGATGAAAACCACTGCTCGGAAGACCCTGCTGACCCGCAACCCTGAGACACAGTGCCCTCCTCGGACTCTGCGCTCCTGGGTTCTGATCGGCTCGACAGTCTCGCCAACATGCCATCCCCTTCCCACTCGGGGCCTGTGCTAAAGCAGCTCCTTCTATAAGAAACGCTCTGCCTGTCTGACTCCAGGTCTCAGCTCGAATTTCACTGGAAAGACCTTCCCTGGCCGCCCAATCTAAAGCAGGTTGCTACCTCTTCTCCCAATTCTCTCTCATCACTCTATTAGCTATTTACTGTTTGTGCTGGTTTCCTTCTGTTACATCCAAGGTTGCCGTGAATCAGAGCTGACTCCACAGCAACCAACAATAAATAAACGGTGTTTGGCTCTCTCCTCCTCTCCAATGTAAGTCCACGAGGCAGGGACCACGTCTGCCAGTACAGTGCTGGCACACAGCAGGCTCTCAACAGAAGAGTTTGCGAACAGCCCCTGGAATCAGTGCCTGAGTACAAATCTCAGTGCCATCATTCATTAGCAATGTGACCTTGAGCAAGTTACTGATCCCCTCCGTGTCTTAGTATACTCATCTTTGAAACGGGGATAACAACAATACCTACTTTAATGGGTGGTAATGAGATCAAGGTAACCCTGGTGGCACAGTGGTTAAGAGCTCAGCTGCTAACCAAAAGGTCGGCAGTTGGAATCCACCAAGCTGCTCCTTGAGAAACCCTATGGGGCAGTTCTACTCTGTCCTGTAGGGTTACTATGAGTTGGAATTGACTCAATGGCAACAGATTTTTTTTTTATTATAGTTATAATTATTACTATTTTTACTGTCAGTGGGTAGCTGCAGGTCTGCAGCTATGATCTCATAACACTATGTAGTACTTACTGCGTATCAGATATCATGGCAAGTACACTATAAACACCATTCATTCATTCATATATTTATTCTAGCTATTAGGTATATATCAGTAAACAAAAATAACAACAAAAGCCCTGGAAAGTATTAATACTTATAACAAAAATAAAAGTTGAAATGTATTGAGTGCATCCTATGTCCCAAGCACAGTGCTAAGTATTAACTCATCTGATCTTCACAATGCCACCTACCTCACAGGACTGCTATCTTCACTTTATGGATAAAGCAAGTAACGCACCAGGAGGCTAACTGCGTAAGTCGCAGAGCCAGTACATGAAGGAGCTGGGACGCAAAGGAAGGAGCCGGGACGCGAAGGAAGGAGCCGGGACGCGAAGGAAGGAGCCGGGACGTGAAGCGAGGCTACTCCAGAGCACGTGCTCCTCATCTCCACACCAGATGGGTCCCTCTGCTGCTTGGTGCTCAGCGATCTCTCTGAATTCTTCCGTCTTTGCTTTCTCTTGCCTGCCTGGCTCTCCCTGGAAATCTCTGCCCTTCTGCTCTGTTTAAGTAAAGCCAACCAAGGAGTTCCTATCCATCAGCAGAATTCTGAGGGTACCGCTGGACCGTGGCTCACCTTGCTGCTCTGATGTTTCCTTAGATACTAGTGCTCTCAGCTCCATTAGTGTCTGGAGCACTTCCAAGTGACCTGAAAGACCTCAAGGCTGGCCCTCACATAACTGAAGTTCTACCAGAGTCAGTCCCAACCTTAGTTCAACTGGTGACCCTCAATACTAGGCAATCAACAGAAGTGTTAATGATATAAAAACATTTTTAATTGCTGCTACATGGGCTTTCAAGTCTCAACTGGGAAAGGATGAAATAAAAACTTATTCCCATCTTCCATACACACATGTCCCAAATTCGTATCTTCTACTTCAATAATTAAAAGGAGCTGGACTTCCCTCTGACCACAAGATGGTGGAAACAGCCACGGGCTAAAAAAGGCCAAGCAGCAACCTGCCAAAAACGTATGTGGTTTGGGACCCGGTCTGAAATAAAGCAGTCAATAAATAGTGGATAAAAAATGCAAAATGAGATGTTTCAAGTAAAAAGCAACCAATAAAACACCAGGGGCCCAAAGAGTTGGAGAGAAGAAAATACTCTTGTCTAACATTTATCGCTATGAGTCAGAATCAACTTGACAGCAATGGGTTTGGTTTGGTTTTTGGTAATATTTACTAATCAGAACACATTAAATGGCCACTCTTAACACAAAGATCCCCCAGAGGTAAAAGTAACAAGTGCTATTGTTGTCACTGCTTGTTGTGGAGATACAACACCTGGGACAGGGCAGAGGAGGCAAATATCAAAATCCTAGGAATGTGGGTTAGGGGAAGCAATAGGGCTACACTCTGGTGACCAGTAATGGCAGTACCCATGCCAGGCTAACTCATACGCACCTAAAGCTATTCCTCAAAATACTGTCAGAAAACTCGAACGTCTCAAGTCAGAAGCCAAGTCTTCAATGCCATGTGTCTTACATCCGGAAGTGCCTGCCACAGTTCTTAGAGAATCTTGTCTAATCACACAGCCATCAGGCTAAGCGTGTAGCCTATGGCAGACGTGCGCTGTAAGACAGTCTCCCACCTAGCTAGCTTTGTAGCCTCAAGCAAGATACTTAACCTCTTAGATGAACCCCCTTCCTAAAACAGGTGCCCTAAGATAATCTTTAAACCTTAAACCAAAAATATCCCCTGACGTCTTCTTAAAACTATAGTTTAGCTTAACTGGCAAAGAATGTCTGCCTTGAGCATTATGCTCTTTTAAGATTTAGCCATATGGGATCAAACTGACCACAGCAACTCGAAAGATTACATAGGAACCTTAGGGGCCAGTGAGTTTATGTTAATAGGGGAGGAACAACTCAGGAAAAGGAGGGTGAGAATGGTCGCACAACTTGAAGAATGTGATCAGTGTCAATAAGTGGTTCATGTAGAAACTTGAATTGGTGTAAGTTCATGCTGTATACATTCCCAACAACAAAAAAATAAACTATTAAAAAAGATACTTAACTTCTCGGCACCCAGTTCCTTCACTTAAAAAATAGCAAAAATAACTGTACCTATCTCAGTTCATCACTGGGATGAATAAGATAACGCATATAAAATGCTTAGCACTTTGTCTAAACGCATTAAGCAGAGTGCATACGAGTGCTTAATAAAGACAGTATTTATTTTATCACCATCGTTATTATTGTTGTGGTTACTGTGATAGTCTCATGACTCAGTTAAGAATACCCTTCCTGGTCAGGGAACCATGCTTTCAGGGGACATCTAGGTCAACTGGCATAACAAAGCTTATTAAGAAAATGTTCTGCGTCCTACTTTGGTGAGTGGCGTCTGGGGTCTTAAAAGATTGCAAGCGGCCATCTAAGATGCATCAGTTGGTCCCAACTACCGGGAGTAAAGGAGAATGAAGAACACCAAAGACACAAGGAAAGTATTAGCCCAAGAGACAGAAAGGGCCACATAAACCAGAGACTTCATCAGCCTGAGACCAGAAGAACTAGATGGTGCCCATCTACCACAATGACTGCCCTGACAGGGACACAACAGAGAGTCCCGAATGGAGCAGGAGAAAAGTGGGGTGCAGGACTCAAATTCTAGTAAAAAAGACCAGACTTAACCGTCTGACTGAGACTGCAGGAACCCCAGAAAGCATGGCCCTCAGACTCTCTGTCAACCCAGAACTAAAACAATTTCCGAGGCCAACTCTTCAGACAAAGATTAGACTGGACTATGGGACATAAAATGATACTTGTGAAGAGTGTGCTTCTTAGCTGAAGTAGATACACGAGACTAAGTGGGCAGCTCCTGTCCGGAGGTGAGATGAGAAGGCAGAGAGGGTCAGGAGCTGGTTGAATGGACATGGGAAATCACCGGTGGAAAGGAGGAGTGTGCTGTCACAGTATAGGGAGAGCAATGAGGGTCACATAACAATGTATGTACACATTTTTGTATGAGAGACTAACTTGAATTGTAAACTTTCACTTAAAGTACAACAATTAAAAAAAAAGAAGAATCCCCTTCCTTCTTTCATTCAAAAGGCAACCAATAGAGCAACACCTTACCTCCCAGGCATCTTATATGTGAGCTGCAGGAAACCCACAGCTTTCACACAACTCAGAACACCACCAACTAAGGAATGGCACTGCCTACTGCCCTTTATGTTTTTATAGGATTAGCCTTAAACAGGCCATATCCTAGTCCATAAAACAAACCTCAACAAATTTGAGAGACCCGAAACTATACAGAGTATATTCTGTGACCACAATGGAGTCAAACTATAAATCCATAACATAAAGAAAACAGATAAATTTCCAAACACTTGGAAACTAAACAACACACTTCATATAACCATAGGTCAAACAGGAAAGGAAAAAAACAAAACAAAACCAAAAAAAACAATACACCAAAGCTGAATGAAAATAAAAATACAACAAATCAAAATTTGTAGTACGTAGCTAAAGCAGTGCTAAGAGGGAAATTTACAGCACTAAATTATTTTAGAAAAGAGCAAGAGTTGCTAATCAATCATCTAATCTCCCACCTCAAGAACCTAGAAAAGAGTAGAACAAACCCAGAGGAAGGAGAAGAAAGAGATTATAAAGAGCAGAAATTAATGAAACAGAAATAACAATGTCTCAATGAAACAAAAAACTGGTTCTCTGAAAAGATCAATAAAATTGACAAACTTTTAGCAAGACAAAGAAAAAACAGAGAAGACATAAATTATCAGTGCTAGGAATAAAACAGAGGCTATCACTTCAGATCTTGCAGACGTAAGAAGGATAACAAGGATATCCTAGGAAAAACTCTACACATACAAATTTGACAGCTTAGATGAAATGGGCCAATTCCTCGAAAAGCACAAACTACCACAACCCCTCAATATGAAATAATTTGAATATTCCTGTAATTATTAAAAGAAGCACTTGGTGGCGCAGTAGTTAAGTGCTCAGCTGCTAACGGAACGGTTGGCAGTTTGAACCCACCGGCCGCTCTGTGGGAGAAAAGATGTGGCAGTCTGCTTCTGTAAAGATTACAGCCTTGGAAACCCTATGGGGCAGTTCTACTTTGTCCTATGCGGTTGCTATGAGTCGTGATTGACTCAACGGCAATGAGTTTTGATAAGTTCTAATAAACTTGATTTTGTAACTAAAAATTTCCTGAAAAAGAAATCTCCAGGCCTAGACAGTTTCACTGGAGAATTCTACTAAGTGTTTAAAGAAGAATTAACTCTACACAATCTCTTCCAGAAAAGACAAGAGGCAGGAACACTTCCCAGCTCACTCTATGAAGCCAGTATTACCCTAATATCAAAACCAGACCAAGACGGTACAAAAGCAGAAAACTACAGAAAAATATCCCCTATGAATACAGATATAAAAATTCTTAATATTAGCAAGGAAATTCAGCAATATATTTAGAAATATTAATACACCATTACCTAATAAGTGGGGTTTATTCCAGGGATGCAAAGCTGGTTCAATGTTGGAAAACCAATGTAATCCATGATATTAACAGATTAAAGAAGAAAAATCACATGATCACACCAACTGATGGAGAAAAACATTTGCTAAAATTCAACAAACACTTACGATTTAAAAAAAAAAACTCAGGGAATCAGGAGTAGAAGGAACTTCAACTTGATAAAGAACTTGAAAAAAAAACCCTGCAGCTAACATCATACTCGATGAAGAAAGACTGAATGCCTTCCCCCTCATTAAAAACAAGGCAGGAATGTCCACTCTCACCACTGCTTTTCAACATACTACTAGAAGTTCTAGTCAGAGAGTAAGGAAATAAAAGGCATAAAAGTCAGAAAAGAAGAAATAAAAATCATCCCCATTTGCAGATGATAGGATGCTATATATAGACAATCCAAAGGAATGTACAAAAAACCTCCCAGAACATGTAAGTGAGCTCAACAAGGTCACAGGGTACAAGATTAACGTACAAAAAGCAGTTGTCTTTCTATATACTAAAAAATATATGTACTGGAAGTAAATGGCCACCTGCCATCAGGTGGCACAGCACACTGGGCTGTCACTTGCTTTATGGTATAAAAACCAAACCAAACCTGTTGCTGACAAGTGGATTCTGACTCATGGTGACCCCAGCACGGTACAGAGTAGAACTGTGCTCTATTGGGTTTTCTTAGCTGTTATCTTTATAGAGCAGATCACCAGGCCTTTCTTATGCAGTGTTGCTGGGTGGATGTGAACAGTCAACCTTTAGGTTAGTAGTTGAACACAAACCATTTTGCACCACCCAAGGACCTTTTAAGGTACAGCTGAGTATTACAATAGCCACATGTCTGTAATGAATACAGCAATCTAGAGAGCTGTATCTTTCATAACTATTCTAAGGAGATGTTCTAAGATGTAAATAGCTCATATTTGCAAACTCTAATACCAAACCTACTGCCAAGGAGTCGATTCCGACTCACAGTGAACCTACAGAATTGCCCATAAGGTTTCCAAGGCTGTAACCTTTAAGAAGGGATCAGTCCCTGAAGAAGGACATCATGCTTGGTAAAATAGAGGGTCAGTGAAAAAGAGGAAGACCTTCAACGAGATGGAATGACATGGTGGCTCCGACAATGGGCTCCAGCATAACAGTGACTGCGCGGACGGCGCGGGACTGGGCAGTGTTTCGTTCTGTTGTACACGGGGTCGCTCTGAGTCAGAACCCACTCGACAGCAACTAATGACAACCAGCTCTGAAGCAAGCAGACTGCCACGTTTTCCCCCGAGGAGCAGCCGTCCACCTTTTATGTGGCAGCCAAGCGCTTAACCACTAAAAATCTTACCAGAAAGGTGCCTCAGAGGACTTAGGACTTTTAATGGTTTGTGAAAATGTGGAAGTGCTTTGAGCTGGGTTCAGAAGAAAAATGTTCTTTAGTTTTTCTATCTTACTGGTCACAAGGAAACACAAGGTGCACTGGGCTGTACGTTCATCCTCAAAATAAACCCCTGCGCTCTAAGTACGATCCACGGGTCTAAGCACGGCCCACAGGTCTAAGTACGATCCACGGGTCTAAGCACGGCCCACGGGTATAAGCACAACTCACGGGTCTAAGTACGATCCATGGTTCTAAGCACAACTCACGGGTCTAAGCACGGCCCACGGGTCTAAGCACAACTCACGGGTCTAAGTACGATCCACGGGTCTAAGCACAACTCACGGGTCTCAGCACAACTCACGGGTCTAAGTACGATCCACGGGTCTAAGCATGGCCCACGGGTCTCAGCACAACTCACAGCTCTAAGTACGATCCACGGGCCTAAGCACGGCCCACGGGTCTCAGCACAACTCACGGGTCTAAGTACGATCCACGGGTCTAAGCATGGCCCACGGGTCTCAGCACAACTCACGGCTCTAAGTAC
>NW_004443937.1:43395919-43410934 GCF_000243295.1 Trichechus manatus latirostris | reverse complement strand
TCTAAGCACGGCCCACGGCTCTAAGCACGGCCCACGGCTCTAAGCACGGCCCACGGCTCTAAGCACAACTCACGGCTCTAAGCACGGCCCACAGGCCAGCAGCTCCACAGCACCTGGAAGCTGGTGAGAGCTGCAGAATCCCAGGCTCGTTCCAGCCCAAACTGGTATCGTCACCTCAGGCAGCTGTGATGTTGAACAACTGTTGCTGACTTTATTTCTGACAAATGCTGCGGGGACAGGACACGGAGCAAGCTCTGAGTCAGGCAGAATAAAGAATGAAGCTTTCAGGGGGCCACCAGACAGGCCAAATAGTAATAATTCTCTAGGGACGGGCTTTGGGAGAGCTCCCAGCTCACTCTGTTCCCTCGGTGGCCGCTCGGCTATCAGTGTTCAAACCTGCTGTGGGGCTGGAGGGGAGGGCCGAAACAGCACGAGTTGAAAACACCACAAAGTTTGCTGTTAGGACCAAGATGAAGCCGCTTTTCTTGAATAAAAGTTCATCCAATTGTTTCAAGCCTTTTGTTAATTTTAAGAATTATGAAAAACTGGTTTTGACAATTGTTGCCAGCATCCTCCCTGCTTTACGGAGGAGCGGATTTTGGAGGTTCGTATTCCACCATTCTGGAAGTGCTTACTGGGAGCATTTTAACAGAGAAAAACGTCTAACTGGATATGTTATCATTATTTGTAACACTGCTCAGCCTGCAGGGGAGAAGGGCGTAGGAGGGTCAAAAGCAGAAGTCAGGAGGCTAGTCAGGTGCCTGGGCAGCAGCGCAGGTGAGCGACACGGGGCAGCGAGGACCTGGGGGTGGAGACCAGAGGGCAGAGAGAGAACTCAGAGACATTCAGATGGTACTACTGACACGACCTGGTAATGAATGGCCTGGATAAAGAGTGGGGAGGAGAAGGATGCCAAGTTTCCCATCCTGTGGAACAGGACAGACAGGTGGTACCAGTCTCTGAGAAAGAACCCAGGAAGAAAGCCAGGTCTGTGAATGAGGAACATACGCCTAGGACATCTGAGTTCTAGATGCCTCTGAGACATCCAGGACGGCAGCAATGAAGCCAGTTTGGATAAATGGATCTGAGCAAACGATCATCTTGATGAATTTCCCTTGATTTTAGACAAATATCTTATCATATAAATGGAGCTCTAAAACTTTATTTCCTCCATATGCAAAAAAAAAAAAAAAAAAAAAAATCAGGGCTTCAAAAAGGGGAAGGCATAAGTGTCAATAATTCAGTTACTCAGGAACTAAAATGTATGGTTCCAAGAATAAGAACCACGCACACATGTCTGCAAAACTACTCACTGCTTACATGCTCAAGTGAATTAAAGCTTCCGACAAAGCCAGCTTTATTTAAAGGGAAGTTAGCACGAAAATAAAGATAAATCTTTCCTGTGTCTAAATTGTTGTTGGGCTCACGCACATATGTCAATTTAATGTTCTCACTGATGTTTGTGAAAACGATCCCCATCAGTCAGATTCGTTCACCCTCCACTCACTCCATAACTACCACCTGAGTGCTTACAAGCTGTCGGCACTTGGTCAGACCTGGGGGAAAGAAACAGCTGGGAAGAGGTCAGACGAGGTCCTTGAAGTGCGAATGGTTGTTTTGGTTTTAATGCCAGCTTCCCTGAATATTCTACTTTTTAGTCCCACATTCATTTTGTTTAAGCCTCATTTTATGCATGAAACTCACTTGTACTGCTTGCTGTTTTTCCAGGTTGGCAATGGGGGAGAGAGAGGTTTGGAAGGGAACATGAAGAGGAGAAAAAAGTGTTAACTGTTGGTTCATTACCTCTACTCCTAACCTCTCTTAGTGTTACAAAGGCTTTTTCTGTTTAAACAGATTAAAAACCAAACCCAAATCCACTGTCATGGAGCCCATTCCGACTCACAGTGCCCCTATAGGACAGAGCAGAACTACCCCACTGGGTTTCCAATGCTGTAATCTTTACAGAAGCAGACTGCCACATCTATCTCTCGTGGAGCGGCTAGTAGGTTCTAACAGCCTACCTTTGGGTTAGCAGCCGAGCTCTTAACCACTGCGCCACCAGGGCTCCTTTAAACTGATTTAAAAAACAAAAAACAAACTCGCTGCTGTGGGGTCAATTCCAACTCACAGCGACCCCACAGGACAGAGCAGAACTGCCCCATAGGGTTTCCAAAGAGCGACTGGTGGATTCGAACCGCTGACCTTTTGGTTAGCAGCCACAGCTCTTAACCACTGTGCCACCAGGGCGCCTTAAATTGCCCAGGTGTAGTTTATTACCACTGGGCTATAGTTTAAAAAAAAAAGGCAAGTTTGTCCCGATTGTTAGTTCATTTTCTCATTTCTGTTTTAAAACCTACCAAACCTAATTAGCAACACTTTCACAAGAAAGTTCTATGCACTCTCTCATCTCAGTTTTACTTGTTCAGACCTTCCAGGCGGAACTGGTCAACACATGTGAAGGAGGTGCTCACGGCTCACTTCTCACAACCCTGTGCAAATAACGTGGCTGGCAGGTAACACCCTGAGCAGCCACAGGGGGCTGACTGATGCCTGGAGTGAAACAGACAGGTCTTCCTGGTTTTTTGGTTTTTCCCCCTAGGGTGCTTCCCCTAAAAGGTCAGAGCAAACATTTAAAAGACAGTATGACAACAGCAGCCAGCCTGTCAGACATTCACTGAGCACCTCCTGGGCCAGTGAGTGTGCCAAGTCCTCCACCTGCTTTATGTTCTGGAACCTCACAGCCACCTGAGGAACAGGTACCTTATTAACCCCAGTTACAAATGCAGAAACAGGCATGGAAAGATTAAGTGATTTGCCCCAAATCACACAGCTGGTAAGAGAAGGGGCTGGTATCAAAGGCTAATCTAGCCGACTGCAGACACTGACTCCTCTCCATTCATGGCATGAGTCACAGGGCTTCACTCCCTCCTCCAACAAGTACTTGCTGGGGCCCTACTATGTGTCTCTCTCAGGAAGAGTATATGATACAAAGATTCAGCCTTTACAGAACTGACGTGGCTTCTTACATTGCAAAAAAAGTATTTCCTTTAAGACACTCGCCTTGTAAAAACTATTGGCATAAGTTACTTTGTATATAATACTGCTTAAAATTCACTCTGGCCTGATAAATCCTAACTATCCTAAATTTTGGAGTACACATAATTATACTAGAAATTCTTTAGTGAAACTGAAGGAGCGGGTGGTTAATCCAAACATGTTTGTTCAACTGAGGTCCAAAACATACAAATTTTAACCTTCTGTTAAACAACCCCCCCCATAAAAAAAAACAGGCTCATTGCCATGGAATCGATTCCAACTCAGCGACCCTATAGGACAGAGTAGAACTGCCCCCTAGGGTTTCCAAGGAGTGGCTGGTGGATTTGAACTGCCGACCTTTTGGCTGGCAGTCAAATTCTTAACCACGGCACCACTGAGGTGATGGAAAAATTGAGGAATGGTTAAGGGTTATGGCCGAACAACATGATGAACACATAATGTCACTGAATTGCACATGTGAGATTTTGAAATAATGTTTTGTTACATATGTATTTGCCACCATAAAAAACAATGACAAAGAATGAAAGTGGCAAAACAAAACTGCCACAACAATCCGCCCCCTCCCCCAACACAACAGGAAGCCCTTGAAGACAATGGGAAAAGAAGTTTATGGGCAAATAAATGGAAATTAACAGAAATTATTCTTTTCCCCCCACTAAGTCTTTGGTCTATTTCATTTTAGCCAACGTATTTCCATCCTCCTTTGATTCAGAAAAACAGTCGACACACTGCCTTATTTACCTCCATGCTTACCATCAATGGAATGGCCATGTATCTACAAACAGCTGTTTTACTGACTGATTTGCACCTCCATCTTCTGGCAGCCTGCCTGTGTCACCAAAGGGCAAAAATAAGTACACTAGGCTAAAGGAGGCCCATTTTCATCCTCCTTTTTGAGATTTCTTATCATGGGGCTTGCCGCCTTTCTCTAAAAGGGTTTGAATTGTAGGACACTACAACTCAGATCAAGGTCATTGGAAAACACTAATGTTTCCATCCTCCACTTCAGCATGAATATTCAACTGGGAAGGGGAAGAGAGGGTAGGACAAGTGACCAGCAACTCAAAGACACAAGATGTAGGCTGACGAGAATCAAATCACGGTCCATTCCAGGACAGACCTTCATCTTTTTCATTCTGTTAGAAGCTGACGTTAATCTATCAACAAATATTGACCTGGGACCTACCACAGGCAGTCTCCTGCCTTCCTACACAAAGGCACATGTGAGAAAGTCAAACAGGAGATTATTCCTGGGATTTCTGTGCTCAGCGCCACAAATCACAGAATTTCTAATTAGATCTCACCTTTGTGACGCAGTCTCCAGGGACATATTTCTAGTATTTCAAAGGAAGACACAACAGTGCCTTGATCAGCGTAAGCCCACCTAACACCCAACTGAGGTCATGGCTTTCTGCATGTCTAATGATTTTCATCTCTTGAGGTTTTAACAGGAGCCCTGATGACGCAGTGGTTAAGAGCTCAGCTGCTAATGGAAAGGTCTGCAGTTCAAATCCACCAGCCACTCCTTGGAAACCCTATGGGGGCAGTTCTAGTCTGTCCTATAAAATCGCTACAAGTCAGTATCTACTTGACGGCAACAGGTTAGATTTTAACAGAGGAGTTCCCTCTTAAGAGAGAATGTGGTTGGTTAGTTTCTAAAGTCAGTCAAAATCACCCCAGAAAATTCCTCAGACACCACATGGAGGCTGACCAGTTAGTCCCACCCAGCCAGTGGGTCACTGATGCTGGAACACATGGTTGTCCCTACCAGATTAGGTAGTTGGCTTGCATTTAGGGGCCTTGTTATCTGGAAAAAAATCCATGTAATTAAATACCAGAATCCCAGGACAGTAAGATGCTTACACTTTGAAAGGCAATCAATAGTCCATAACTATTTGTGTGCCTACTATGTTCCAGGCACTCTTTCAGGACGCTGAGGATGGCACTGAGTAACATCCTGCTCTCATGGAGCTAACACCTCCCACTTCAAGCGCACTGCAGAGCAATATGCCCTGGATGACAGGCAAAATTAGCCACACAACTTTTCTCTTTCCTGCCAGTGTAGAGCATGATTCACGTAAACTACAAGCGTGTATGACGCAATCCCGATGGACAGTTTAAGACACATGCTTATCACCACTATCAGATCATTAGTTTGTCTTATACACTCAGCTTTAGAGTGAGCAAAATGCAGTAAAGCAGTCAAGTAACCACTCAAGCACGTGCTGAAAGGGGAAAACAGGGAGCACTGAAAACAACGCTGCTGCTCCCAGCACTGTCACATGGGAGACTGGACCGGCTGTCAGTCCAGAGGCATCTCAAGTCCAAGACCGTGTGATGCCACCCCCTTTAGGGGCATCATCACAGGACATAGGAGAGTGCAGGCTGCTCAAAAGTTCAAGACCGTAACTACGAGGCACCGTGCTCCGTACTGGCAAAAAGGCACAGAAAGATGGCCTCTGCCCACAAAGAGCTTCCAATCTAGTCGCAAAGTCCAGACACTCACAGAAACGTTACATTCCTTAACTTCAAAGTTACCGTCAAGTGTAAGGTAATAGTCGGCGTTGGGGGAAGAATAAAATAGGCATCTCAGGCTCAAGGGGAGAACGAAGCAGCGGCTACTCTGGCGCCTCACGGGTGCCGCTGTGAAGCTACGAGTGGAAGTGAGGATGGGGAGACACCCAAAGGACGGAGCCAGTGCTCTGCCATGAGAACCGGAATGAGGGGTGTCCTCCATAAGCTGCTCTTTAAAGACGGAGCTAGCGCTCTTTCCTAGCGCTCTTTCGACAACACCAACATTCACTGACTCAATCATACACTCAAACATTTAAGCACCTCCGGTCTAGAATGTCAACAGCACTCAGTTTCAGAAGCCCTGCATTAATTAACAGCATCCTCACAGTAGCCCTGTGGGGGAGACACTGTTCTGAGAAACTAAGGCTAAAAGGTGTTAAATACTTGCCCAGGGGCTGGCATGGAAGGAGTGGAGCAAGGATTCCAAAACCAAAACCCAAACCCACTGCTGTTGAGTCAATTTTGACTCATAGCAACCCTAGAGGACAGAGTAGGACTGCCCCATAGGGTTTCCAAGGCTGTAAGGAAGCAGACTGCCACATCTTTCTCCTGCGGAGCAGCTGGTGGGTTCGAACCACGGACCTTTCCGTTAGCAGCCAAGTGCTTAACCACTGCGCCATCAAGGCTCCTTGGAGCAGGGACTGAAATCCAGGAAATCTGACGCTGCCGTGCAATGTGCATTAGCTCTGCAGAACCCCTGGTGTGATTACAGGAAGCCAGAGAGGAAGTACTTGAAACACTGAGTCACCAGGACATAATGATCTTATTTCACCCTCCCTTCCCTCAGTTCCCATCCAAAATTATTCCCTTTCTTCCTCTCACAAGGGACATCCCTTTCCCAGTCAGCTCCCAATCAATCCTGATCTCTGAAAAGAGGTATAAAATAGGATGACTGTCTGATTTCTCCTTCTATTACTCAGAGTGGTTCCTGTAAGGATACAAAAAATAGCCCCCACCCCTGGAGAACCCAGCCACTTTTTCCCTTTGCAAATCCTCTTCCCACAAGTGGTGAGACATCAGGAGCTGGTGTGCAGAAAAGGCCACACTCAATCATGGCCTCCGAGTGGGCAGGAGTGAAGAGGTGGTGCAGAGCCCGCCAGCTGGAGAGCAAGTGGGAAAGCACAGGACCCAGGGGGTGGTTTTCAGACTTCCCCAGCGACTGCAGGAATTAAGTCTTTGACCCCGAATACAAATACAGTATTAGCAATTAGCTGCAAGGGAGTAAGGGCAACTGATGATGTGGAAAATGAGGAGGATGAACATCAGTAGCTCTTCAAATACAAAATTTGTGGATCAATCAACCACACATCTTCCAATCACCTTTTTTTTTGGGGGGGTGGAGGAATCCAGGGTCATATCTCTATTTTAAGACATAAACCTGGATTCCTCCCCACCCCCCCAGCAAAAAGAAACTAGCGAAGTATCAACTGTATCATCCTTTCAGAGGACTCATAAGCTGCTGCGTCCAAGAAAGGTCACCTAACAGAATTACTATGTTCAGGTGTATTTCAATACTCAATAGTCTATCAAATTCTCAAGAGGGAAGTCAAGGGAGATTACCAGTCACAGGGAAATTATACTTCCTCTTTTTTTTTTTTTTTGGGTGGGGGGTAGACGGTCACTTAACATTCTGTTCTTTATCCCAAATCCTGTTAGGAGATGCACACTTCACTGGTCCTGGAGTCTCTCGGGCAGGGAGAACAGTTTCCACCTCTGCTGGAGACTCTGAAGGCTGGGGCTTGCAGAAGAGATGAACAAAGTCCACAAGATGTAGGAAAACCATACCCTCGATTTTGTGTGGATTACACAGCAAATGTCCTCAGCGCTCTGAGGTTTGTAGGGGAGGAGCATGACTGTGCCCAGGAAGTCAACAATTAATTCTTCCTGTAACAACAGCACTGATTTACTTTCAGAGTCACATCTCACTTTCCAATCACAGGGCTCTAAGTTTCTACAGAGCAGAAAAGTGTGATTTCAACAGCCCAAACCTTGGCGAGTAGGAAGACAAGAAAAAAAGCTGGATCTTGCCAGTTCCTTAAAGACAGATTTACCCACAGAAACACAAGTTCCCAGCCAGCACCTAGGCGTGCTAATTTTCTGCCACCTAGAATGGATACCTGAGACCAGGAAAGCCTTGTTGGAGTGCCACTTTGGTATTATCTGTTAAACATACCCTCAGTTGTCCGAGTTTACTTACAAAACAACAAGCAAACAAGTAAAAACTTGGCCAGTGCAAACCAGCCTGTAAAAGTACTTTAACTGCGGCCCTGTTGGTAAAAGCAACAAAAACATCAACAACTTAAACGTTCACCCACGGAGGCTGGGTTTAAACAACCAAGTATATCCACAATACAAAGTATCATGCAACATCTATTTAGAAATGAGGTGCAACGTTTGTGTCATAATGAGGCATTCCATGGAACGACATGGGAAGATCTCCCTACGGTTGAGCACAAAAAGCAAGCTGCAGACTCAGAGCCTGGGAAAGGCTGCCTGGAAAAAGTAATGTCTAAGCTCTGATCTGGAGCCCTGATGGTCCAGTGGTTAAAGTGCTTGGCTGCTAACTGAAAGGTCAGCAGTTTGAACCTACCAGGCGCTCTGCAGGAGAAAGCTGTGGCAGTCTGCTTCCATAAAAGATTTACAGCCTAGGAAACCCTGTGGGGCAGTTCTACTCTGTCCTGTAGGGTCACTGTGAGACGGAACAGACTCCATGGCAATGGGTTTTGGCAGCTCAGACCTAAGAAGTGAGGGTTACTTTTCTTTTTGTTGGGGGTGGAGAGGATTAGGAGAAAGAAGGGAGTGGGGAAGGGGGGGTGGTGCCCCTGCAAAGTGATGACACATGACCTGGAGGGAAAAGGTAAGGAGCTGAAACACTAGGTGGCTTCAGGCAAACAGAACAATATCCACCCGCCACAGCAAGTCCCTTCAGCTTCACCCTTAGGGCAGCGAGGATCAGCCATGTCATTTAGGGAAAGAGCAAGATATCATCAGATGAGTTTTAGAAAAGACCGTCCTGGCTGTCAGCTCATTTCCTGAAGTCTGTCTCCCACCTGCCCTTAATTTACAAACAGGTTCATTTCCAAAACTTAAGGTAGGACTGAAGTTTTTCATCTGCCTGTCTGTTTACCTATCTAAAATGATGCATGCCCGCAGGGATCACTATGACAGAAAACGGTCATCTTCCAGGCTGGCCACTTCTGACTCTTAATCTCTAATGCAGCCGGAATACCGCATGTTCCCAATGAAAATTACAGAAAAAAATACTGTCGTAAAAGCATTAATTAAGCAGAAAAAAAACTTGTGTCCTCCTACATGATAAAATAAATTAAAAAAAACACCCAAATCCATTGCCATCAAGTCGATTCTGACTCACAGTGACTACAGGAAAGAGAAGAACTGCCCCATAGGGTTTCCAAGGAGCATTTGGTGGATTCAAATCGCCGACCTTTTGGTTAGCAGCCAAGCTCTCTAACCACTTCGCCACCAGGGCCAGACAAGTTATAAGCATAGATTCCACAAGGGCAACCCCAGCTACTGCCCACAAAACCTTCATCAGAAATAAATGACAATTTTGGGTAATGAACTTTCATGCCTTTCCTCCACACTTTTTCTTTTTTTTTTGGCAGGGGGTAGGAGGAGCTGCTTAAAGGTAAGTAATAGCAGGAAGAAGAGCAGTAGACACAGGAAGTTACAACCTCTGCTATGTGCTCTACTAACTCAAGTTGTCAGGACCCATCTCTTGGAGACCCATCATGCTTCAATGAGCACCCGGAGGGTTCTCTGAAACAGTCTACTTTCCCATGTCCACTGGCAATAGCCGTGTTTAACAAAATCAGTGCACAAGCTCCTACTATGTCTCCACAATAAAACTGGGCAAAAATCCTTAAGCAATAATGGTATGGTAGAACCCACCAAAAATTTTAAACCATGGGATCTGAAAAATATCGGGTGGCTGTTCTTCCACTCTGGCCCTTCCCTTCACTCGACAGTGCCCAGATATAGACGATAATTACAGCCCAGGCCTTCCAGGGAAAGCTGAGGAAGGGCTGCACGCGAAGGGATCCTGTTACGAGGTATTTTCATCAGGCAAATCGGAACTGGAGTGGTGACAGCAAACCAATCGCTTGCAGGACATATTCTCCACTTCGCCCCTAATTACCTTTTCCTAACACTGACAGCACTCACAATTTCCTGGGGATTTGGAAATAAAAATGAAAACTTGTTCTCTTTCCAAATGGGAGGAAAAGCTGTCTGCACAGGAACTGCTGAATGCCACTGAAATCGAACATTAAAGGTGGACCTCTCAAAGTCATCCACACTATTGGAGAACCATTAAAATACACATTAAGACCTATTTTTCATGTGGAAAAAAAACAAATTATGTCCAATTTAGTCATAACTATTTTAAAACCCTAGATTCCCGCCAAAGGTTACTGAGCAGGCAATTCCCAGTTCTGCGGATGGACGGAGAGCCTCTCAATCACCTCTTCCACTACCTGTCAGCCAGTTCACTGATGGCACGCAGTGCGAACCTACTGTGTGGCCAGCCAAGGACAGGGTGCTGGAAGGGGCCCCGTGGCCGGCAGAGCAGGCTGGTGTGTGGCATTCAGGCAAGCTGTGTGCGTTGTGCTAGCTGTATCACACACAGGCAAGAGCACAGTAATATAACAACCAAGGCAAAGACGAGTACGTGATGGCAACTTCTCTTGTCATTGCTTTAACCTTTTTTCCCTTTAGCACTACCCCAAGACAAGCGGAGATGGACCGGGGTGGCGGGGGGAGAGTATGAAGTCACATCAATCCACTTAGGTACTTAGTATCACCCAGAGCATGGATTAGTGAGTGAGATAGCTAAATTAAAGATTTTAAATCAACATCAACAAAAAGACTCCTGGATACCCTCTGGGTTACAATGATCTCTATGCAACAGTATAAAAGGTTGTATTACCCGGGTTCGTTTATCGTCCCAGCTGAAGACACTGCCTCAAGCCGTAGCGTATGTGCCACTTCCCCGTTAGGTTTCAGAAATTTTTGAACTGTTTACTTTTCTCAGCTAACTGAAACTGCTATGATTTGCTTTCTGAAAGTTAACCATTTCTTCAGCACACTTTTTACAAATTACATAACACTCTGGATGCTAAACAAATTCCTTGCCTGGCCTAATTCCCCCAACCGCCGTCATGTGCACACACGTGGGTGCACACACAGCGCCCAAGGCTTTAAGTCCAAGGTCCTGAGACAATCTCCCTGTTCTCCCCCACGGACTCCACGACTGCTGCTAATCCCGGAAGCACCAACCAACCAACTGACCAAATTTTGAACTGCTCTCGAGAGTGAGCATTGATACTATACTCATATACCAATAAACTAAGCCTACTGCCAGTGTCCCTCACAAACGGCAGCTCCACATGCAGAAAACTGTTGTTAGTTCCCGTACAGTCGATTCCGACTCATGGTTATACTTGACCCCATGTGTACAGAGCAGAACTGCTCCATAGAGTTTTCAAGGTTTTCGGAAGCAGACTGCCAGGTCTATCTTTCAAAGCAGCTCTGAATGGGTTCCAACCACCAACCTTCTCGACAGCAATTGAGCGCTTAACCATATGCACCACGCAAGGACACCTATGCAGAAACTAGCCACTGCTGAACTGCAAATCAGGGAGTCACCCAGCTCTGGAGTCAGGCTGGCCAGGGACCCCAACTGTGCCATTTCTAAGCTGGGTGACTTTCGGGCAAGCTAACTTCCCTGAGCCTCAGTTTTCTCATCTTCAAAAATGGGGATAAGGAAGACTGAAGGAGAACTGACGCCTCTGAATTATGGTGTTGGCGAAGAATACTGAATATACCATGGACTGCCAAAAGGATGAACAAATCTGTCTTGGAAGTAGTACGCCCAGAATGTTCCTTAAAAGCAAGGATGGCGAGACTACGTCTCACATACTTTGGACGTGTTGTCAGGAAGGATCAGTCCCTGGAGAAGGACATCATGTTTGGTACAGTAGAGGGTCAGGGAAAAAGAGGAAGAGCCTCAACAAGATGGACTGACACAGTGGCTACAACAATGGGCTCAAGCATAACAACGATTGTGAGGACGGCGCAGGACTGGGCAGTGTTTCGCTCTGTTGTACACGGGGTGGCTATGAGTCAGAACTGACTTGATGGCACCTAACGACAACCTGCTTCACAGTACCGTCGTAAGGATTAAGTGGGCAATCTATGTAAAACTCTCAGCCCAGCGCCTGACGCATAGGAACGCTCAAACAACAAGAGTTCCTATTACTATCACTACTATTTGCCATCAGGTATTGGCGAGGATGCTTAAGTTTCCAAGTTCTCAGTTACTTTTTAAAAGCACTTGTCTGCTCCTAGATAAAATGGATATGCAAACCCAATAGTTATCAGGATTTGTCATGTTTTCAGAATTCTTAAATGTCATCCATCAAAATGCTGTGTCAAAGAAGCTGTTTTTATTACAGAATTACTAGTAAGGGGGAAAAAAAGGATCACTGTGAAATTTCTACATGGAATTACCAGACACTTGCTGTATACTAGTGCTTACCAACTTTTTTAATCTACCTGGATAGGTTTGTTGTCTAAAAATAAAAAATTTAGTTATTTTCTGCCCTGGCAAAACTATCACTACAATGAGAAGAATTTGACTCATGGGCAGAATATAAACTCACTCAATACAGATTACTTTCAGCAACAGTCACCAGCTTTTAAGAAAATATCTACCAAACACAAGATCTTTTGAAGAAACTGTCATCACAGCTGCTAGTTAACAATAAAAAGCTCATCAGACATGGGGCTAAGGAAGAGAAGAGGAACAGAATTTGTAGCACATAAAATCTACAGTAGACCCTGAGCCGATCTCCAGTACAGCTTATCAGACCAGACAGAAAAAGGCCTAGGAACAGGAATAAAGAGAGGGAGAAAATAAATTCTCTATTCAGAGGCTGAAAAAAAGCACAGTTTATCTTGGGAAAGAAAACCCCGGTGATGTCACAGCGGCACACGGGGAATCGGGCACACTGTCATTTATTTGTACACAACTAGTTATTCCAAAACCAAAACCATTTCTCTCTTCACAGCAGGCTCATACTGCCGTTCAACCAGAGAAGGGTGCCAGGACATTGCAAACAAAGACGAACTAGATTACACTCGATAACCAGCAAGTGAATAAAAGGCTACCTACTGCAGTAAACACTACTCCACCCTCCCTCCCTACAACAGGAGGCCGAAGAATATTATCAGTGGGTGGTCTGTACTATACGGAGCCCTGGTGACGCAGTGGTTAAGCGCTGGGTAGCTAGCCAAAAGGCTGGCGATTCTAACCCACCAGCCGCTCCCCGAGAGAAAGATGTGGCAATCTGCTTCATTAGAGATTACAGCCTTGGAAACCATATGGGGCAGTTCTACTCTGTTTTATAGGGTCACGTGGATCAGAATCAACTTGATGTAACGGGTTTGGTTTATTTTGGTTTTGGTCTGTACTGTTTTTCCCCTCTGGGAAAATTTTGCAAATTTAACCAAGATCTACTTAAAAGCTTGTCCTGATAATTCTTTTTACCCAGCATTTCTGCCCCAAATCTAAAAATAATGAGACGCATTTTAGCAAGAGTTACGGGCTACTTGGTATTGATACAAGATACTAATGGACAACTTTTGATAACAAGGTGGACGTCACCTCAGTCTAGCAGGATGAGAAGAAATTGGCAATGGGCAAGGGTGGAGAGGGAGGACAGGCAGCAGCACAGACAGAGAGAACAGTGCGTGCAAGGGTTCGGAGTGGGAAAGAGCCCAGCATGCTGGGGGAACTGGAAGGAGACCACTGTGCCTGAATCCTAATGGTAGGGAGTGTGGACATCCCAGAAGGGGCCAGATCAGGCAGCGCCAGTGGGGGATTTGGGGTTTTAATGGGCTACAAGGCCTCCAACCCACTCCCAACCCCTGAGCTCTGACCTCTACTGCACTCCCCCCACTCACAGCTCTCGGGCCACACAGACCCCAGGTTGTTCCAAGACCAGGACAGGCCCTCTCCACCACAGCCTTTGGACTTGCTGTTCCTTTTGCCTGAAGGCTCTTCCTGGATATCCACATGGCTCAAGCCTTCACATCCTACGAGTCCTGACTCCTAAAACCCCTCCTCACCCTATTTTAAATTGAACTTCTCCTCTGTGTTACTTTCTCCCCAGAGTTGTCACCACCTAATGTTTAACTGGAGCCCTGGTGGCACTGCAGTTAAGTGTCTGGCTGCAAGTCAAAAGGTCGGAAGTTTGAATCCACCAGTCGCTCCTTGGAAACCCTATGGGGCAGTTCTACTCTGTCCTATAGGGTCACTATGAGTCAGAATCGACTCAATGGCAACGGCGTTTTTTTGACGTCTAACTATTTAACTTCTGTAGTTTGTGTCTGTGTCACACGCTAATACAGTTCGACGAGGGCAGCTCTGTTCACTGCCGCGTTCCTGACGACGAGAACAGCAGTAGGTGATGGCTGCTAGACAGGTGTCCACTAGAGCAACACAGGTGCTCAGGAAATACACGCTGAATGAATGAACGAACACAAACACACAAGCCATGAGAAGGTTTCACCACGGAGAGACAATCCATTTTAGATTTCATGAATACATTTTAAAACCTCACTTGCTCAGTTTATCGTTCATTGCCTAGAAACTCACAAACTAACAAAGTAGGCTACAGGCCCAACTGGTCTCTAATTTCTACTTTAACCACCACCAAGCCAATTACTGCACTGCTGCCGTGGCACAGCTTCCACACTAAGACAGGCTAGGAAGAAGGACTTGGCAATCTACTTCTAAAAAATCTGGCCTAGAACTTCTGGCAAAATGGTGCTCTAGGCAGAAGCACCACGCCGTCCCTCTACAGCAAAGATCCGAAAAACTAAGCCAAACAGAGAAAACAACAATCCTGAAACCCTAAAACAGCAAATGAAGAGATAAAAGAATCAGCCAAGCACCAAATGGAGTAAGAAAACTGACAGAGAATGGAGAGCGAGGAGAGATTCATGCAGAGGTCCCCTATCAGTTAACGCAGCATGGATCTGCCATCTTGGACTCTTATCAGAGACCAGCAAACAGGGGGTACGAGAAAGCAGCTTCACAGAGCTTCCAGTGGGAGACAAAACGACTGGTAATTTGTGATATATGCTTTCCCACCCCCAACCCTTCTTCACCCCCACTCGGCCTCCTCTGGTTCCCGCAGCCACAATCTCTTGACCGGGAATCACCAGCTGCTTGGATTCCACCCACCCGAATGGGCCGGCTCTCTGAGTGCCATTTGTTGGCTGCTGGTGTTGCTTTTTTCTGCTTCTTTTGATTTCTTCCTTACCTCTCACCACCTCCCCTTCCTTTCGCTCAAATAC
>NW_004443937.1:43394559-43395621 GCF_000243295.1 Trichechus manatus latirostris | reverse complement strand
AATTTGTTTTGTTTTCTTTTCCCTCTTTTTCCCTTTTTGTCTTTCCTCATTACTCAGTTTCTCGTCTCTCTATATCTTCCTTCTCTTTCTGTTCCCTGACTACCTGGCGTTGTATACATCTACGCCTTCTAGCCAGGCTATACTGCAACACCTGAGAACAACGTCCCCAGACCTCAGAGCCGCACCAGTGGGATCCCTGGGAACTTTGCTGTTCTTTAACCTTTCTGATTTTTATTTCTTCATTCTTTTCTTTTTTTTCTTCCTCTTCCCCTTTTTGTTTTTCTCCGTTTCATAGTCTCTCATCTCTCCACTCAAACGGCAAGCTCCCCTAGCATTCTTTTTTGTTTGTTTGTATGTTTTTTGCTCCTGTTCCTCTCTCCTCCCTCCCATACCCATCTTAGCTCCACACATAACAATCTCCCCTCTACATCCTACCTCCTGCACTGTGCGCTTAACATCACACCACCAGGCAGCACAGGCACGGCCTACTGGAACCTGCCCTGCACTGATTACTCACCTGCCCTGGTGGCTGTAGTAAGTGCCACAAACAACCCATCCCAGTAACTCCTCTTCAACTAGACCTGCCCTGCCCAACCATATCTGAGTGACTAACCTTGCCAATTGGAGAAGGAGGCAAAAAGTATTGTGCCCACAGATGAACAAACAACAAAGAACACACAACCCACCTGCTCAGACATAGCCAAATTAAAAAAAAAAAGGGACGAAACAAATCTACAATCAATAAACGAGAAAAATAACTACTGAATGCCCCAACGACAGCAGACAATATCAAAACATTTACAAAAACAGCACAGGATGGTTCCAGAAGGCGTCCAAAATAAAACACCAGATAACTTTCCAGTGGAAGAAAAGGCACTAGAACTACCTGATAGGGAATTAAAATCTCTAATACTCAGAATTCTCCAAGAGCTGAAGCAAAAAGCAGACAAAAATGAGGAAAAAATAGACAAATTCATGGAAAATTCAGACAAAAAATTGGAAGAAGTCAGGAAAATAATGCAGGAACAAAATGCCAAAATAAATTCACAACTAGAAATTATA
>NW_004443937.1:43377251-43394130 GCF_000243295.1 Trichechus manatus latirostris | reverse complement strand
TGCAGGCAAGAAGGCAATGGGATGACATATATAAAATCTTGAAAGAAAAAAATTGCCAGCGAAGAATAATATATTCTGCAAAACTCTCGTTCACATATGATGGTGAAATTAGGTCATTTCCAGATAAACAGAAATTAAGGGAATATGTACAAGCCAAACCAAACTTACAAGAATTATTAAAGGGAGTTCTTTGATCTGAGAACAAACAACTTCAGCTCACAGGCAGAATCTCGGACACAAGATCGTACCAGTCAGATACCAATCTAGGAAATGAACTCTCAAGGACTATCCAAAACCAAAAGAAATACAACAGGGAATCAGAGCAGGTAATCAGTAAATTACAACAACATCAAAACAATAAAAGAGGGAATAAACGGCATAGGTATAGAACCTTCTAATGGGGAGGAAGCCAAGGCAATGCAAAGTAATGGTAGACTGCTTCAAACTTAGAAAGATAAGGGTTAAATTCATGGTAACCACAAAGAAAGTTAACGAACATAAAAATAAAGAGGAAAAACATAAAGTCTCGCAAAAACAAAACCTACAAAAACAAAAGAAATGAAAACAAAATCCACAAACAAAAGTAACTCAGCACAAGAGAATAAGAAGAACAAAGAAAACGTCAGCACCACAAAAAAACACTACAAAATGACAGCAACAAACTCACATCTATCAATAATTACACTTAATAGCATTGTTCACAATAGCAAAATGATGGACACAACCTAGATGCCCATCAACAGATGAACGGATAAACAAACTGTGGTACATACACACAACGGAGTACTATGCAACAAGAAAGAACAACGATGAATCTGTGGACCATCTCATAACATGGATGAAACTGGAGAACATTATGCTGAGTGAAATAAGTCAATCACAAAAGGACAAATATTGTATGAGACCTCTATTGTAAAAATCCATGAAAAAGTTCACACACAAAATGTAACAATCTTTTTTGTTTTTTTATTGTATTTCAGGTGAAGGCTTACAGAACAAATAGTTTCTCATGAAACAGTAGGAACAAATAGTTCCTCATGAAACAGTAGTACACATATTGTTTTATGACACTGGTTAACAACCCCACAACATGTCAACCCTCTAACTTCTCAATGTTTTTTTTTTTTTTGGTGAAAATACACATAGGCAAAGATACATCATTCCAAAAATTTCTACATGCAAAAATATGGAGCGCTTCACTAATTTGCGTGTCATCCCTGCGTAGGGGCCATGCCAATCTTCTCTGTATCACTCCAATTTTAGTATATGTGCTGCCGAAGCAAGCACAAAATGTAACAATCTTTGTTGGTTACCAGGAATGGGAGGGGTGGGGGGGAAACACTAAACAGGCAATAGATAAGTGGTATCTTGGGTGAAGGGTGAGACAGTACACAATATAGGGGAAACCAGCACAACCTGTACAAGGAAAGGTCATGGAAGCTCCACAGACACATCCAAACTCCCTGAGGACTGAATTGCTGGGTAGAGGGCTGTGGGGACCATGGTCTGGGGGAACATCTAGCTCAATTGGCATAACACAGTTTATAAAGGCAATGTTCTACATTCTACCTTGGTGACTAACGTCTGGGGTCTTAAAAGCCTGTGAGCAGCCATCTAAGATGCTCCACTGGTCTCATCCCTTCGGGAGCAAGGGAGAATGAAGAGAACAGGATACAATGAAAAGATTAGCCCGAAGGACTAATGGACCACAGCTACCAAGGCCTCCACCGGACTGAGTCCAGTACAGCTAGATGGTGCCCAGCTACCACCATTGACTGCTCTGACCTGGATCACAACAGATGGTTCTGGACAGAGCTGGAGAAGGATGTAGAACAAAATTCTAACTCACAAAAAAAAGACCAGATTTACTGGCCTAAAGGAGACTGGAGAAACCCCGAGAGTATGGCCCCCAGACACCCTTTTAGCTCAGTGGTGAAGTCATCTCCGAGGTTCACCGTTCAGCCTGGGAGTGGACAGCCCCATAAAACCAAATGAGACTAATGAGGTACAGCAGTCCAGGGACAAGGGCCAGAAGGCAGAAGGGGGCAAGGAAGCTGGTGATAGGGAACCCAAAGTTGAGTAAGGATAGTGTTGATGGCTTGTGAGGTTGTTAACCATCGTCATAGGGCAACATGTGTACTAACTGTTAAATGAGAAACTATTTTGTTCTGTAAACCTTCATCTAAAGTGAGAATAGCAGCACAAGTGGAAGAGCGTAGTCGATGTCACTGAACCGTGCATGTAGAAATTTTTGAAATGGTGCATCTTTGGCTATGTATATTTTCACCAAAAAAAAAAAAAAAAAGGTCGAGAAGGGAGAGGGTTGACATGTTGTGGAGTTGTTAACCAATGTCATAAAACAATATGTGTACTACTGTTCTGTAAGCCTTCACCTGAAGTACAATTAAAAAAAAGAAAAAAATCTGGCCAATGAAAACCTTATGAATAGCAGTGGAGCACTGTCTGATATACTGCCGGAAGATGAGCCCCTCAGGTTGGAAGGCACTCAAAATACAACTGCAGAAGAGCTGCCTCCTTAAAGTAGGGTTGACCTTAATGACATGGATGGAGTCAAGCTTTTGGGACTTCCTTTGCTGATGTGGCACGACTCAAAATGAGAAGAAAAACCCGCAAACAACTGCTAATAACCGGAACATGGAATGTACAAAGTATAAATCTAGGAAGGTTGGAAGTTTTCAAAAATGAAATGGAACACATAAAGATTAATACCCTAGGAATTAGCGATATCCTAGGCGTAACAGAATTGGCCATTTTGAATCAGACAGACTTATGGTCTACTATGCTGGGAATGAGAAATTGAAGAGGAATGGAGTCACATTCATCAACAAAAAGAATATTTCAAGATCTATCCTGAAGTACAACTCTGTCAGTGATAGAATAATATCCACACACCTACAAGGAAGATCAGTTAATACGACTATTATTCAAATTAACGCAGTAACCACTAAGGACAAAGATGAAGAAACTGAAGATTTTTACCAACTTCTGTAGTCTGAAATCGATCAAACATGCAATCAAGATGCATTGATAATTACTGGTGATTGAAATGTGAAAGTTGGAAACGAAGCAGGATCGGGAGTTGGAAAATATGGCCTTGGTGATAGAAACGACACTGGAAGATTGCATGACATAATTGTGCAAGACCACTGACTTATTCATTCGAAATACCTTTTTTCAACAACAATAAATGGTGACTATACATGTGGACCTCACCAGATGGAATACACAGGAATCAAATCGATTACATTTGTAGAAAGAGACAATGGAGCAGCTCGATATCATCAGTCACAACGAGGCCAGGGGCTGACTGTGGAACAGACCATCAATGTTCATACGCAAGTTCAAGCTGAAGTTGAAGACAATTAGAAGAAGTCCACAAGAGACAAAGTATGATGTTGAGTATATCCCACCTGAATTTATAGACCATCTCAAGAACAGGTTCGAAGCAATGAAACACTAATGATCGAAAACCAGACGAGTTGTGGGATGACATCAAGGACATCATACGTGAAGAAAGAAAAAGGTCATCAAAAAGATAGGACAGGAAGAAAAGACCAAAAGGGATGTCAGAAGAGACTCTGGAACTTGCTCTTTAATGTAGAGTAGCTAAAGCAAAGGGAAGAAATGATGAAGTAAAAGAGCTGAACAGAAGATTTCAAAGGGTGGCTCGAGAAGACAAAGTATTATAATGACATGTACAAAGACCTGGAGTTAGAAAACCAACAGGGAAGAACATGCTCAGCATTGCTGAAGCTGAAAGAACTGAAATAAAAATTCAAGCCTCGAGTTGCAACAGTGAAGGATTCTATGAGCAAAATAATGAAAGACACAGAAAGCATTAGGAAGATGGAAGAAATACACAGTTACCGTACAAAAAAGAACTGGTCAATGTTCAACCGTTTCAGGAGGTAGCATATGATCAAGAGCTGATTGTATGGAGGAAGAAGACAGCATACCAACTGATATGTTTCAAAAACAGATGCAGTGCTGAAAGCGCTCACTCGTCTATGCCAAGAAATTTAGAAGACAGCTACCTGGCCAAGTGACTGGAAGAGATCCATATTTGCGTCCATTCCAAAGAAACATGATCCAACAGAATGTGGAAATTATCAAACCATATCACTGATATCATATGCAAGTAAATTCTTGCTAAAGATAATTCAAAAACTGTTGTAGCAGTACATCAACATAGAACTGCTAGAAATTTAAGCTGGATTCAGAAGAGGACATGGAACAAGGGATATCACTGCTGATGTCAAATGGACTTTGGCTGAAAGCAGAGAATATCAGAAAAATGTTCACCTGTGTTTTACTAACTATGCAAAGGCATTCAACTGTGTGGATCATAACAAATTATGGATAACATTGGAAAGAATGGGAATTCCAGAACACTTAATTGTGCTCATGGGGAACCTTACACAGACCAAGACGGAGTTGTTCGAACACAACAAAGGTATACTACGTGCTTTAAAATTAAGAAAGGTGTACGTCAGGGTTGTATCCTTTCACCATACTAAATCTCTATGCTGAGCAAATAATCTGAGAAGCTGGACTATAATACATGAAGAACAGGGCATCAGGATTGGAGGAAGACTTTATTAACAACCTGGATATGCAGATGACACAACCTTGCTTACTGAACAGCGAAAAGGACTTGAAGTACTTACTGATGAAGATCAAAGACCACAGCCTTCCGTATGGATTACACCTCAAGATAAAACAAAAATCCTCACAACTGGGCCAATAAGCAACATCATGATAAACAAAAAATACTGAAGTTGTCAAGAATTTCATTTTACTTGCATCCATAGTTAATGCAGGAAACTCTAGTGACATGGTGGTTTAAGTGCTACGGCTGCTAACCAGAAGGTCGGCAGTTCGAATCCACCAGGCCCTCCTTGGAAACTCTATGGGGCAGTTCTACTCTGCCCTAAAGGGTCACTATGAGTCGGGATCGGCTTCCTGCCACATGACGCGCTCTCCACTACTCACCTTCCAACGCTGCAGCAACTTCTAGGTTATCCCACAGCAATGCCCCACCTCAGAAGCTCCTCCCCTACGAGACTGACTGACTCATCCTTCAAGGCTCAACAGAAGCTCCAACTCTCCCCTTCCGCTCCTCCAGGAAGCCTCCTCATCTGACCCCATCCCCTCCCCACGCTCTGACAGCACTCTACCTGAAGCTGTTACAATTCCTGATTTTCTGGACTCACACTCTGCTGACTGGGGACCTCACAGGGAGTTTGGATTTTCTTCCACGGTGCTGGGAACTCTCTAAAGGATGCACAATTGCCTGTTTCCTTGGCTATCTCCTTGTCTGGATACTCTGAGAAGAACGACAAAATCCTTCCTCCTGCCTACTCTCAACTCATGACCTGTCGACTTCCCTCTTCCTTCACAGAAACGCCAAAACAAACCATCTTATCATCCCACAATTCCACGTCTCCACCTGCAACTGACTCCATACACATTTCCTCTTGTTACAGGGGAAGAAAGTCCGTGATTCTATCCAAGACCAACCTGTCCACTTGGGCTCTAGGTTCCATCCCCTTTTGCCCACTCAAGGATTATCCCTCTTTCTCACGTCTTCAATATCTCCTTCACTCCTGAATTACTCCCAGTAGCAGACAAACATGTCCTAATACTATCCAAAAACAGTTTTAAAATCTCCCTTTTGCCCCATGTCCCTGTCCTGCTATGGCCTCTTTCTCCATTCCCTTTCAAAGCGAACCCCCTTAAAGAGCTGTCCACACTTGTCTTCCCCACGTCCTCAACTCCCATTCTCACATTCCCTCCAACCAGGTACCTGCCTCTCCAACAATCCTGAGCACAAGCACGGCTGTAGTTGCCTCCATACTTCCAAAGCCAGAAATCAATTCTCTGGCCTCACGTTACTTCGCAGCAGCATCTGATACCCGGGATCGCTTCCTGTTAAAAGCATTGTCTCTTCTTGGATTCTGTACCAGCACACTCACTTGGTTTTCCTCCCATCTCACTAGATTCCTCACCCCTCCTGCAGGTTCCTCCTTACTGCCAGGCCCCTGAATGTGCAGTAATCCCAGGCTCGGCTCCTGGCCCTCTTGTCTTCTTTATCAACACTCCTTAGGGGAACTCACCCAGTCCCGTGGTTTTCAGAACCCTTTGTACACTGACGCCACAGACGGCCCCAGCGCCTCCTGCCCAGGCTGCTCCACCAAGCCCCATGCTGCATATTCAACAGCCAGCACCACAGCTGGATGCGGATGCCCACAAGTATAAAAACAGAGCTCCTGACCCTGTCTCCCCATATTCTCCACCATTCCCTGACTCGTTAAAGGGCACCATTCAGTGATGTGTGTGAGCTCCAAATCCCAGTTCTTATCTTTCTCTTTCACCACACATCCAAGTTTTACTAAATCCTATCAAGTCTACCTTTGAAACACATCCTAAATGGGACAACTTCTCAGCATTGCTACTGTCATCCCCAGAGTCTAAGCCACCATCCCTCTTCATCTGGTCAACCAGCTACACCCCCCCTCCCCCAATCCATTCACCATATAGCAGCCAGTGGTCTTCACACAGTAGGAGTCCGATCACATCATCCCCCTGTAGAAGAGACTTTCAGTAGCTTCCTGTCACAGTCACGATAAACCCAAACTCCTCACCTTGGCCTCTGCAATCTGACCTTTGTGAGCATTGGCTCCCTCCGTCTTCCCCGCCCCCACCTCAGGGCCCGTGTACCTGCTTTTTCTTCTGCGTGGACCACTCTTCCTCCCCTCCCAGATGTCCCAGCAGCTGCTGCTTCTCACTCAGTTCTCAGCTCCAATGCTAAACCCTCAGAAAAGCCTTTTTCAACCACGTTAGCTAGAAACCGCCCCCACGCCTCACTCATTAGCCTACTTCACTGACATTTCAGCACCTAAGCGTCCTTGATAACATCTGTGTATTAACTGTATCTTGCTGCACGAGAGGGCAAGGGCTCTGATTGTTTTGCTCCATGTCTGGCACCTATCAGAGAACCTGGCACTTAACGGGTAACTCCACCTTTGTATCAGGAGGGACCCGTCCCTGGAGAAAGACATCAGTGAGAAAGAGGAAGACCCTGAACAAGACGGGCTGACACAGTGGCTGCAACAATGGGCTCAAGCATAACAATTGTGAGGACGGCGCAGGACCGGGCAGTGTTTCGTTCTGTTGTACACGGGGTCGCTATGAGTCGTGATCAACTCAACAGCACCTAACAACAACCACCATATGTATTTGCTGACCAACTGCCTGACTCGGGGGTTAGGGCTGTGCTTTCTCACCCTGTTTACAGTTGTATCCTCAAACTCTAGCTCAGCATGAGGCAAAGAGAACACACCTGTCAAATGTCTGTGGGGTAAAAGTTGAATGAATGAAGTTAAGGCAAAACAGTCAGAGGATCCTCAAGAAAAGCACCACACTGGACAATATATCCTGATGCCTGCCGAAGGGCAGGGTTTGCAGCTACTCAGGAGGTCAAATGACCAGGCTAGAAGTTTGAGTCCTGCCTGTCAGTAAGTGCCCGAAGTAGATATATGGGAGCCCTTGATCAAGTACCAACTGCCCGAAGTCCAAGGCCTGTACTGAAGATTTAAAAGTGGCCAGAGTGGATTACACAGAATGATGACTTTCGTGTTCCGTTCTTCCATTATTATTACTATTATTTACACGAACACGTATTAATTTCTATAATAATATTTTTCCATTAAAACAAATCTGTCCATGTAGTTTCCAAAGAGAACTAGATAACTTAAATAGAAAACTCCTTCAAATTAAAAAGGAAATTTTCAAGAATTGAAAAGGCAATGTTCTAAATTCCCTCATCGGGCAGAAAACCCCATGACCACCACAACGCATAGATAAAATCATATAAGCAGGAGCCTTGTGCGTCCGTCTCAGCCATTTCCCAGCTTAGTGAGGATGACTTCCTTCTGTTAGCTGTCCTTTACCTTTCTTACCCAGGAGAAGGGGTTTGAATAGCATTCCGAGAAGTCGTTTAGAGAAATACCAAGTACAGGCTTCCAGAGGAGAGCAAGTGCAGCTCTGCACACGCAGGGACGGCACTGGGCTTCTCTCTGCAAGTCAGAAGAGATGACCAAAGAGGAAATAAGAAATGTCAACTTCCGCTTCTGTTACTAAAGTCCAAGAAAGCTTGAAACTCGGGTTCATCTGCTACGTGCCGCTGTCCTGAACGCGCCAACCTTTCCTCTCACTGCCTACCTCGTCTGCCAAAGGAAAGCTAGCATTTTCCCCTGCCGCTCCCCCAATTAGCAGCACGCTCACGACACTGCATTTTCATTATGTACAAAAATAATAAAATTAGTAACTAACATTTCTTAACAGTTACTCAGCTAAACACTATACAAGCTGTTAACCTGCATTATATCTTTTAATCCTCCCAAACACTATGAAGTACTAACCCTAAGCCCATTTTACAGGTAAGTCAACTAAGGCTCGGAAAAGCTATATAATTTTCCTCAAGTCACTCACCTACTCCAGCTGAGATCTGAAACCAGTTTGTTTAACTCCAGAACCGGAGTTCCCAATAAAATACTGCTTCTGTTTAAAGCTGCCTCATGCACTTACCATATGGAACCGCTTTTCTACATGACCCCCAGTAACAGCACACAGAGGCAGCGCCATGGAACGCATTTTGGGAAACAACGATTTCAATCAGTGGTTCTCAGACACCAAACGAAACAAACAGCAGTCTTGGAGAAGTCCACAACGAAATGAGAAAAATGACGATGCAATGAGTCTTTCCTAAAACTAAACTTTTCAAATTTAAAGGATTATCTTTTATTCCAAAACAATGTCCTTCCTACCTTTATGATGACAAGTAAGTGAAATGGGTGAATGAAAATGCTGGCAACCCTGAGTTTGGTATCCCCAAATTACTTCTGACATTTCCTGGTCTGAAATAGCAAAGCCTGGGAACCACCAGTTAAACACACTCTCTTCTTCCTACCACGTTACTGGCAGTCAGGATGATGGAAAACTGCTGTGCAGCCTGGGAGGGAATAGTTTCTGTTTTAAGATTATGAATCTAACTGATAATAAACTACTGCTTTTTCCTTGCCATATGCTTACATGTAAGAGAAAAAGGATTTCATGTTAACAGGGTGTTTATTACAAAACAGAACAAGAATACTCAATCTAGTTTTATGCTACGGGCGGCTGAAATGCAAAAATCATTCTTCTCCTTTTGCTCATTTATAATAATCCCTACTGTACAAGATAAATATAAATGTAACCCTCTGCCTTTCTCTCTAAAGTACAGTAACTTTAACTGTTAAGTCTACTAACAGGCTTCCTTTTCTCCTTAGAACTTCAACCAAAAAATACTTTAATAATCAGAGGGGCACATTTATTAGAAATGCTGCCATAAACTTTGAATATCAATGTGATTAAAAGCAATCTTATGCTGAAATGCTATTTAAATAGTGAAATTTCACTTCTCCCTTTTTAAAGGATTTTTTTTTTCCTTTTTGGAGGCACAAATCCCAGATGACTGCGTCTGCTACCTGCCGGAACCTTAGCTTTCACGTAATCTTTTTTTAAAGCCAGTTACTTTCAACGCAAACCACATACACCCCCTTCCCCACCAAAGAAAAGATGTTATAAAAGAACTTCTACATAGGACATATAAACTCTTGCAAGGCACAGCTAGGAAAAGGCTCTGACGTCCTGATTTAAATTTTTTTTTTCCAAGGTCAGTATTTCAGCCAAGATAATGTCAGGGAACCTAAGAGACCTGCCCAGACTCACGAAACCAGGTGCGCACTCTGGAATGGGCTCAGCACGGCAGAGCGGTTGGGCACGTGGGTAGTGGAGATAGACAGAGCTGTTACAGATCTCCCTTAAATGCTCTGTGACATTGCAAGTTACCTCACTTCTCTAAGCCTCAGTTTCCTCATCTGTAAAACGGGATTAATGATGACATCCACATCACAGGACTGCTGGGAAGACTACACAAGGTAAAACACGTGCCAGCACAAGGGAAACGTGCTACGAACTTGAGCTGTCCACATTCACACATGAGCACTGTGCCATGTGGACATCAGGAAGTGGGCGTCCTTATAAGAAATGAGACTACATAGCAACATGTGGTCGCACTCCGTAATGATGCGCGAATACCTCACACTTCCCGCCGAGATTAGAGTTTACAAGAACCACTCGAGACTATATGTGGTACAGCTTGGAAACCCCATCCTACTGCAGAAACACGTGCTTGACTTCCACCCACTGTGAAGCCTTGGGGGCTCAGGAATTCGGCATGGATTGAGCTCAGAAAGCACAAAACCTTAAAGATGTGGGGTCTGAGGACACGGAACGCTCCCTTCCTGAATCAAAACGCAGACCTGTTTCCTGGAGAATTCTCCTTATGATTCCCAAGTCCTCCAACAGGGCTTCCGATTCTCCAAGCGAGCTCGAGGTCAGGGATTCTAAGAAAACTCAGTCAGACACCCTTCTGAAAACTCACGGAAGATCTACACAGGCTCTTTCTCCAGAAAATTTACCAACCACACAGAGGCTTAACAGGACCCGAGCACCACCCTCACAGTCCAAAACTCCTGGAAACTAAGAAACACTGTGTTGATGCTCTGTATTCAAACTGCCTTTATGCAGATGACACAACCTTGCTTGTCAAAGTGAAGAGGACTTGAAGCACTTACTGATGAAGACCAAAGACCGCAGCCTTCAGTACAGATTACACCTCAACATAAAGAAAACAAAAATCCTCACAAGTGGACCAATAAGCAACATCATGATAAATGGAGAAAAGACTGAAGTTGTCAAGGATTTCATTTTACTAGGGTCCACAATTAACACCCAGGGAAGCAGCAGTCAAGAAATCAAACGACGCACTGCACTGGGAAATGTGCTGCAGAAGACCTCTCTAGAATGTTGAAAAGCAAAGATGCCACCTCGAAGACTAAGGTGCACCTGACCCAAGCCATGGTATCTTCAACTGCATCATATGCATGCAAAAGCTGACAATGAATAAGGAAGATAAAAGAATTGACACCTTTGATTTATGATGTTGGTGAAGAATACTAAATATACCATAGACTGCCAGAGGAACAAACAAATCTGTCTTGGAAGAGGTACAGCCAAAATGCTCCTTGGAAGCGAGGATAGTTGAGACTTCGTTTCACATACTTTGGATATGTTATCAGGAGGGAACAGTCCCTGGAGAAGGACATCATGCTTGGTAAAGTAGAAGGTCAGCAAAAAAGAGGAAGACCTTCAACAAGATAGACTGACGCAGTGGTTGCAACAATGGGCTCAAGCGCAGCAACGATTGTGAGGATGGCACAGGACCAGGGAGTGTTTCGTTCTGTTGTACACAGGGTTGCTATGAATCGGAACTGACTGAATGGCACCTTATATACATGTATATAGGTATACAGATAGACATGTAAAACAGGTGTACGCCCCAGGAAAAAAAAAGTGAATGACAAAGGTGGACAACTACAGGAACTTACTCCATATATTTCCTTCTATCTCAGCACATTTCTTTAACATCGAATAAACTTTGGTTTAAAAATATTGGACTTTACAATTTTGAATTTTCTCCCCCTCAAAACAGTTCAAAGAGAACTCAAATCACATTCTGCAAAACCGTTTCCTTTCATTAACCAAAGAACTCATTGGAACAGGGGTTAGTAACCTTTTTCTTGTAAAGAGTGGGACAGTCAATATTTTAAGCGTAGAGGGTTGTATGGGCTCTGTCATACCTACACAACTCTGTTGTACATTGTATTAAGAAAGCAGCCATACACAATAAGTAAATGAATGGGCATGACCGTATTCCAATAAAACTTTATTTATGGATACTAACATTTGAACGGCATAAAATTTTCACGTGTCAGGAAACCTTGTTTTGACTTACTGTTTCAACTGTTTAATGATACAAAAACTATTCTTATCTAGGCTGCAGGCAGAATTTGGCCCAGGGGCTGCAGTGCCTTAGAACAGCTGAGGTGCTGCAGGCGGAAGGATCCCTGCTGTCGGAATATCTATCTGGGACGCCAGGGCTCCTTCACCCAAGGGTTAGTGCAGAACTTACTGGTTGGGAATAATACACAAGAACTGTCGGCAAGGATGCCGCCCGTCATCACCCCAGCGCTGACTACCTGCAACTGAATCACCTGAGAGTCCCTCAGATGTGGGTTTGTGGTCAACAAGCACTCCAGATGATTCTGACGCACACCAAAACCCAGGTCTCACTGGTTCCTGTCCGAGGCTTAGTGTGGCTCTCCACCTGAGAGTAACAGACTGTGAGCAGGGCCCTCTGCCAGAGCCCTTCCACACCCATGGAGATCAGAAAGGGCAGCCTGGCGTGCCTCAAAAGAACGGGCAGTACATTCAAGGGCTCCATTTGGCAGGAAGTAAGTTCAAGTTCATGCAAGCATTGAAAAAAAAAGAAAGAAATATGATTCCTGAGACCTGCTTTGCAATTATTCAGTGTGGGGAGTGGAGAAGACATGAAACAAGATTGGGCCATGACTTAATAATTTTTCAAGATGGGGGATCGATTCAAGGAGGTTCATTAAAATAGTTTCTCTACTTTTATTATGTTTCAAATTGTCCATAAGAAAAAGGGGGAAAACAGGTAAGAGGCACCCTAGGAAGAAACGCTTCCCACTTCAGGGAGAGGCTTTTAGGTCTATAATGTAGTGCCTCTAACAACTACTTCACGCGAACATCTCTTCTGATTTCAATTACCTGCCCAGGAACCATCCCCCCAACCCCCACCCCGGGAAGAAAAAAGTGGTACTGTTATGTTGACTCAGTCTGTGTCAGCTGAGACTGCCCACCTCTCCAGCTCTTCTTTCTTTTTACCTAGCTCCCTGCAGGTACCAGCCAACCTCTTTGCCATCCTGCCTTTGACTCGACTCTGTTAATTGCAGTGTGGCTATCTCCCCGGGTTGCTACCCTAAATAGCAGAGATGAGAGGTGCTGGCCTGTCTTCACCCTCTCTGGGAAGTATAAATGGAGTGCTGAACTCAAGCAGAGCAATAGGAAGAGGCACTGAGAGAGGCCTCGCCTCCCCACTCCCCGGGGTCCATGAAGTGCCCACCCCCACAGAATAGGTACCAGCTTTCTTAGGTCACAATACAATGGAAAATTGGTCATTTGAACCATTCACCCTTGAGTGACTCAACTCAACCTTCCCAGTAGTCCAATTCAGTCATTTTGAACAAGTCTGCATCGAGCACAAACTGCATGCAGGAGCTAAATATGCCTGAACAAACAAGGCACCTGCCCACAGGAAGCCTGCTCCAATGTAGCAGCCGTCGCATAATATAAACTTTCCAAAGGTGGGAAGAAAAGCATTTGGAGCAAGGAAAAGTACCTGGCTACTGCACAACAGGTGGACTGAAGAGAAGTCAGGGATGGCTTCCCAAAGAAAATGTTGTTCTTCCAATTCCACTGTCAACTCCCACAATCCCACGATGAAACTGTATGTATGTGTGTGTATGTAAAAAGAACATAAAACTCGCTGCCATCCAATCGATTCTGACTCATAGCAACCCTATAGGACAGAGTAGAATTGCCCCATAGGGTTTCCAAGGAGCGGCCGGTGGATTTAAACTGCCAAGCTTTTGGTTAACTGTCAAGCTCTTAACCACTGCGTATGTATATTCAATTTGCTGTGAAATTAAGATGTTTACTGTTTTGATTTTTTTAAGGCTCTCTTTACGTTCAGGCATTAATATGGAAACTTTAATCAGTTATTCATACCATTTAATTCAATCTAAACATAATTTTGTTGAATCTAGAATTTCACAAATCACCTTTAAAACAAATAATTTGTCTTCTGAGTATTGTCCTTAAAAAAAAAAAAAAAAAATCAAAATGTACTATCAATCTTTTCCCACCAAAATCAATTATGCTGCCAGGTTATAGAACAAAACAAACAAAGCTATAAAAATATGAGAATGCAGAGAAAACAATTAGGTGGACCTCTGAAATATTACTGAAATTTTATTCTAATTTGCCATCCTGGGCTAACAGAAGGAAAAAAAACAAATCAAACAGTTGTCATGGAGTCGCGTTTAACTCATGCCACCCCAGGCGTGTCAGAGTACAACTGTGCTCCATAGAGTTTTCAATGGCTAATTTTTCAGAAGTAGATTGCCAGGCCTTTCTTCTGAGGTGCCTCTGGGTAGACTCAAACTTCCAACCTTTCAGTTAGCGGTTAAGTGCATCAACCGTTTACAGCACCCAGGGATTCCATCTGTATCTTGTTTGGAATTATATATATAAGACTCCAAAATGCCTTTTCTTCAAGGATATCATCTGAACCAAAAACAAGGGGATACAACTGTCCAGCAATTTTTTTATAATATTAAAATGTGTTTTTATTTCTCACACAGCCGTAATGAGCTGTCTGTTTGGACAGCATAAAGGCCCACTGCGTGACGGCTTAGAGCAGATTCTTACACTGCCCAGAAAATCCACCAAGTCACAAGCAAATCAAAACTGACTGAATTTAAAACTGCAGTCTCTCCTTGGAGCAAGCATGTGTGAACTCCAACCAGCCTGGTAGCTATCGCATCCTGTAAATGGCTAGAGCAGCCGAAAGGAAAAAAGGCACCTCTTACAAAGACCGCAGCTCTGGAGGCACAGCGGTTAAGAGCTACGGCCGCTAACCAAAAGGTCAGCAGTTCGAACCAGCCACTGCTTGGAAACCCTATGGCACAGTTTTACTCTGTCCTATAGGGTCGCTAAGAGTCGGAATCAACTCAACAGCAACGGGTTTGGTTTTGTTTTTTGTTTTAATAAAAACTACTACTTTAACAGGTCAGAAGTACATGACCCTTCTGTGCCTCAAGTACGTAGATAGTTAAAAGGTCTCGTGTCTTTGTGGAAAACGTGATGAATGAAAGTCTCAGAAGAAAATAACAAACAGACAAAAAGCAGATCTACGTCACTGTATCTGGTTGGTTTTCAGTCCAGGCAAAGTTGCCCAGTGAAGCAGTGATACACTTACTCACCCTTCATAGGGGAATTACCGATAATTAGCACCCTATTTTCTCACAGATTTAGGAATCTATTCTGAGAAACTATCCACACCCAGAGAAAGAAAACTATGACCAAGTGCGGGTCCGGTCCGCTGAAGCTCTCCTCCAACTGCTCCAATGATTCTAATTGTCTGAGCCCAGGCAGCCTGCCAGTTCAACTCCAAAACCGGAGAAACAACTGATTTTTCCTATTGCAACATCGCCAACAAGTCCTATGCTTTCCGTCTCTTTCCTCGGCTCTCAAACACCAACACTCATTTTCAAAATCCACTAGTTTGCTCTATAATCTAATCCAACTGGAAGCCCTCTCAGAACTGCCATGGGTAGGTATCACTCTTCTTCACAGTTCCAAGAGGCCAACAAGCGGCCAATTGAAAAAACAAAGACTAGGAGCCCGAAAAAAAGACAGGTGCCACAAGCAAGACAGAAACGTGAAGACAGGGTAACAATGAGCCAGCTCTGGGCTTTAACAGCTTCCAGTAGCCAAAGCCGTCCCTACTCTTGAGCCCTGGGCAAAAACTCTGCCAAAATACATGGCTACAGGTGAGAAATAAGACTGCACTGGGGAATACAAACTCAGTAATTTGGATACCAAATCTCACTCAACGCCTCGTCCTCACTCCCACTGAAGACAAACCTGAGACTGAGCCTGAAGTTGAACAGGTGGACTGTGCTCAACAAGTCTTTTCTGACCAGTGTGCCCAGGCCTGGAGCTCGCCATGCACAAGAAAGGCTGACTATTCAAAGAAAATCTTAAAGCAAAGTCTGACAGTTTCTAGGTGCCTCCTCTGCCTTTCTCATTTGGAGTCACACTTTTAGCTACAGATATTTCCCTAGAGTATCCTTTTATCCAACAGTTTTATTAAACACTGACAAATAATTGGATTTTGACTGCTATAGGCACTAAAAGCATGTTTCACCCCTATAAATTCTAGCCTTTTCTTTCCTGAACTTGGCAGCCTCACCCACAAACAAAAACAAGCAAGCAAGCAAAAGCTGACCAACTCCTCCTCGCAATAACAATCACTTTGCAGCATGCTAAACTTTGTAACTTAAATCTCAGACGGTACAGCGTCACCTTTCTTAAAGATGAAAATCCATTTTGATTGCAGCAGAAATTTTCAGGTGACATGGTTTCCTTTCCAGGGCATCCCCCTAAGCATTAGTAGAAATGCTTGCCAAAGCTGAGAATTCTTTCCTCCGCTTGTTATTCTCCGTAAGAGGGTCAGACCTGAAGAGATCTGGGTTAAACTGGCTGCCAGGTCCCTGTGCTCAGCACGCAGCAATGGAAGGTCTTCTGCAGTCCTGCGAGCCGGCTACCTATCACTCGCCACTCAGCGGCAACTCGCCGGGCCCCCACTCAAGGGTGCCGGGATGCTCCCTACTACAGGAAGTCCCCGGAAACCAGATTTTCCAAACGCTCTGCCCCTTGCCCTCCTTCCTCCTCGGGCGGCATCCTCGCGTGGGGGAAGCAGTGGTAAGGTGGGCTAAAGTTTCAGGCCCCCGTGCAGCCGGCAGGGGAAGTTCCCCGGGACCTGCAGAAACTCCATCAGGGGGGCTGGACTCACCTTCCCGACAGAGCCCCATGACTTCGCGGTTTTTCCCAAACTCCTTGAAACTTTCGTCCAATTCCGTCCCTAGGAAATACACACACACGAGGAGGGTAGAGGCAGGTCAGTGGCCGGAGTGGGACGCACGTCACGCACGCACGGGCTAAGTGCGGGCACCTCAGCGCTCCCCAAGCGGGCGACAGCGTCGCTGACCCCCCGAGGGGGCGGGCAAGGGGCAGGCGGGCGAGGAGAGCAGCTCGGGACCGGGGG
>NW_004443937.1:43373468-43376568 GCF_000243295.1 Trichechus manatus latirostris | reverse complement strand
GAGCCGCGCCCCCGGCCCCGGGATGCCCACCCTGAGGCCGCTCGCATCCCCGGGCCGGGCCCGGCGACCCCGCTCCTTCCTTCCGTTCGTGCGTCCGTCCGAGCGGCGGCGCCCGGCCGGCTCCCTTAAGCGGAGGCGCCTCCCGACGCCACCTACCCTCGCCGGTCCCTCCCTCTCCGCTCGCTCCGGCGAAGTTTGCACGTCAAGCCCCCGGAGTGCAGCGAGGGCGAAGTCGGAAACGCAGCCACCTATGGAGACGCCGGCCGGCTGGCCGGACACCAGCGTGTCGTCGCCGTCGGGCCTCCCGCCCCGGGTGCCAGCGGGGGCGCAGGGCCGGGCCGGGGCGCTTTCCTCGCCGCTCGCGGGCGGCCGCGCAGCTGTCAAAAGCATGAATGGGGTGCTACCGCCGAGCGGGTGCCTGGCGCGTTGGAAACCATCCGCAGGCGTCGACGTGCGGCCCAGGTGTGCCCGCAGTCGACCCGTGCCCGTGCGCACCCGAGGCTGCCCACGTCTGTTCCCCGACGCCGTCCACCGGGGTCACGGCGTGCGTCCGAGGCCAGCAAAGAGGCGATCATGAAATCAGTGTAAAAGCGAAGGGAGGAGACAGACCGAGGCAATCTGTTAATGCCCCAAATTTCTTATTTACCCCATTGCTCGTGGAAGTAATGAATTTACCATGAAAAGAAAAAGAAAAAAATACCTTTTAAAAATGATTCACTTCTAATTCGACTTGTTAGTATCTCCTTACAGTTTTCTAGAGCAGGGCGAGAACGCAGGGCTTAGGGGAATGGACAGAATTCCTAGAAAACTGTTTAGAAGATGTTTTCCGATTTTGTTATTAAATTAAGCCTTGGCCCACAAAACTTAGACACCCCCCCCCCCACACACACACATAGCTTTTGCTTAGGTAATAGCCTGTTGATGTGAAAATAAGGTTACTTAATGAACTAAACATGAGAAGTACTTGAAACAGTAGCAGACCGCACCAATCACTCTGTTACCATTATTTCTAATGGATATGGAAATTTGAAGCTTTAGACAAAATGATTCTGATTGTCGTGCTTCACCTGCCAGTAATATCAGCGCTCACAGCACTTGCGATAGCTGCTTCCTCACAGGGGCTGGAAGGAATGTGGATTTATTTAGGGTTTTTATCCCCAGTATCTGGTCTAATGGAGGTGGCCAATAACTCTGCAGAAACAAAGTTCAACTTGCAGGAACACAGACATGTTTAAATAAGTATAAAACTTAGTAAGCAAATGTTATTGTAACCCAAACTTAAACCAGGGCTCCAGTAGAGAGGATTTATTTTAGGTTCAAAATTTAAATACTTTAGAATATATATATATATAAATTAATGGCTTTTTATTTTAGAAAGATTTAAAAATAAAATCGTAATTTTTTTTCCTGGACTACATGCATATACCAATCCAAAAAGTGAACTTATGCACGCTTCCTGTCCTTATCTGAGAAGTAGTAAAAGCAAAATAATCAAAAATGGTAGAAACGAGTGGAAATGATTTAAAAAAAAAAAATCATATCTGAAACTGTAACTTCCTACGTAAGTGCATCAACGAGAAAATTTTAAGGGTAAAATGTGTAATCCCCTAAGCAACAATAGAGTTCCTAATTCTTAACATAGGCCCCCATTCTTGGATGCCCCCAACGCAGACTTTCAACTTTTCATTCATTCCAAATAATTGAAAAATCTGTGTAATTACATGAAAACATTTGACTTTTCTGTTTCCCTAGATTAAAATACACAGTTTATGAAGTACATTGAATTTCGTAATTCATCATTTAAGACAAATGAAAATTTGGATTTTAATGGCATTTGGAGCTGCAATTAAAAAGAAAAGGCAGGGCCACGCAGTTATACAGACAGCAAAGACAGCTTGCCTGATACCTGAGAGTACTGGATGAGAACCACAAGAAGGGGAAAAATGGCAAAGATAAAGTATAGTCCCACTTCCTGAAGACCCTGCTTCATAACTCCCTTTTTATATGTGAAAATATTTCAGATTCACTAATATGGCTTCTAGCTAATGGGGTCAATATAGCAGCTTACAATAATACAACTTCTGTCCTAATTCCTGTTGATACATCTCTCTCTCTTTTTCTTCAGCCTGTGATTGGTTTAATAAAGAAAACACAGCAACAGGGATTAAAATGAAAAAATACCAAGTATCCTCTTACCATGCAGTAGTTACTAAGGGAAAGTATTACTAGTAACAGCTATCAATTAAGAAGCACCTACTAAATGCCAGGCATTGTCGTATATATCTTACCTCATTATCTCAAACAATACTCACTACTGTGTAAGGCAGTTCAAATCCAGCAGGCACTACCTGGAAAATCTACGGGACAGTTCTACTCTGTCCTATAGGGTTGCTATGAGTCGGAATTGACTCGACGGCAATGGGTTTGTGGTAAGGCGGAAGCTGTGTTATTTATAATGTACAGATAAAAAAATTACGGAGGGCTCTGGAGTCAGTCCTCTCCTGACAAGCTGTGTAACCTTGGACAAGTTACCTAACTTTTCTGCACTTCAGTGTCCCCATCTGTAAAATGGAGATGAGACCAGGCTTCATCTGAGGATTACATGAGAAGATCTATGGAAAGTTCTTGGTACAAAGCTGGGCACAAAATAAATACTAGAAATAAATGTCATATTGAACTGAGTAATTTAACCCAACTCTTATCTGAGAAATTTGCTAGCAATCTAAAGTGGATGTGGGGACCAAGAGATTGGCAGGTAATTCCTGGCAACTCCCCAGCAATTCTCCTTCGCTGTAGCCAGCACACTGACCACACTTTCTTCATCCATAAGGAAGTGCTTCCCAGTACAGGCAGTTTCTGTCCTTATCCACAGTTGGTTTCAGTTTCCCGATAATTTGAATAAGTCACCAACAAAAGTCAAAACTGCAAGCTGAGAAAATGCAGTGCTCTGATACTCAAATTTGGGCAACTTTTTTTTTTTTTATTGTACTTCAGGTGAAGGCTTACAAAACAAATAGTTTCTCATGACACAGTAGTACACATATTGTTTTATGACATTGGTTAACAACTCCACAACATGTCGACCCACTCCCTTCTTGAC